>NW_007735698.1:19766-21186 GCF_000696425.1 Galeopterus variegatus | reverse complement strand
CAGGCGTTCATTTCGTCCTCTTGTATGCTCAAACCAGTGTCAGTACTATGAAGAGGAATCACGTCACTACAGAATTAGAGTATACCCCCGTCCTCTAACAGTGGCCAGTCCTATCAGGAGGATGACACAAGTGCAGAGAAATAAGACGCCCATTTTCCAAAGACAGCAGTGCAGTTCAACATCACCGTATGTATTACCTATCTTCATGAAAACTACATCCCCAAATAATTCGGGTACATAAGAATTATAAGTACATTAAGAAAACACACTCTTTTAAAGTTTGTGAGGAAGATCACTTCACTAATACTAGAAAATAGTCATATGAAAGCCTGAAGATCCTTTCTGACTTTAAAATTCCATGATTCCTTGAGATTAGCCCAGATCTTTTCCTAAGTTTAAAAAGGCTTAAAAGAAAAAAAAATTAATACTGAGAAAAAGGCAGGGATATGATATGACCAAAGTCTGCAAACTAATTAAGTATAATTTGGGTAAATATGAACCTTTTACAGCAAATCTCAAAATACTAAAATTTAAGCTGCCATCTTAAAACTTATAAAAGTTCTAGAAAAACTAAAAATGAATAAAAAGTGCTACTAAATTTTACACATGTGGTAAAGTTGTAGAACTCATTATGACCAAATGCTGATATAGATTGACAATATGATTAGTGTTGGAAAAAAAATTTTGACGTTAGTGGATGAGTTACCATAATGGGGATGTCTGAGGTTCCTGACATTTAAGCCAACAGCCAAAAGAATAATATGTCCTGGCCTGGGTTCTACTTGCTGTGACATGGTCAGCTGTGAAAACTCAGACAAGTCACCTTCCCTCTTGGGCCTCAGTTGCCTCACCTGAATAATGAAGGGGTGGACTGGAAGGTCACCAAGCCCCTTCCTTTCCCACCAATCTGAGAAATGCTGGGGGAAACAGGATATTGGGCTAAACACCCACAGGTCAGATGTAACAGGTTAATTGTGGTGTTCTAAAAAGAAACCTACAGTGAATTATGTAATAAAGAATTTGTCTTCTGTATTTGAGTTTCCATGTGCTCTCCCATAATTTCTTGTACTTGTGTAAGCACCGAGAGGCTGTGGAGTCCACAAAGGATCAGAGAGGCCTGGGTTAATCAGGGAAGGTGTCTTGGAGATGAATCTTACTTGGGTCTTGGAGGGCGAGCCACATAATAGAAATCTGGACCAGCAACATGTACCCTGAAATCATTAAGGACACTAACTAGAACCAATGACTACCATCATCACCCAGGAACAGCCAGTGTAGGCAGCAACCTGTATGATGTGATTTAAGGTGGGTCAGAAATTACTCTGGGAAGTTGCCTGGAGGCGGCAGGGGAGAAGAGGACCTTGGTGGCCCCCAGGCCAGCAAGACCATTAATAGGGTTCCCATGGACCCACATAGGAGT
>NW_007735698.1:15204-18482 GCF_000696425.1 Galeopterus variegatus | reverse complement strand
CCAGAACAACTGAAAAAAAGGAGCTACTCAGAGGCCAGTGAGTCACTGCAAGGGACCGGTGCATGGCCCATCCCATGGGAAGTGTTTGGAGCATGGGTGGTGGGGGAGATGGGCCCACCAGGGGAACACTGGGACACAGCAAGGACAGCTGACCAGCACCCCAATCAGTGAAGAACCACTCAGAGGAGACTGGTCAGGAATATAGAATTGCATGGGGTGCAGTTTGATGAAAAGACTCAAGCCCAGACCAGAGTTTCTACACAACCTAGGTGCACTTGGTCTCCGGAAAGCCAGAAGTACCTACGAGGTCAACCATTAAAACCTGAACTGCACAAAAAGCCTTCCTTAGGGAAACAGCAGCAAAGCAGCAATTTAGTTAAGCTACACAGCTCAAGTGCTGGTTCCCACAGAAAGTTCCCCCATTTTAGAAGTAAGCAAAGGACAAAAAATTAGTTCTGGCCCAAGCACACTGCCAGTGCCTCGGGGCCCACCTGTGGACCCAAGGTATGGAGCCCAGGACCAGACCCCCTCCTCCCACAACCAGGCACACTGCCAGTGCCTCGGGACCCACCCAGGGTCTGGAGGCATAGATCTGGGGACCAGACCGCCCCCCCACAACCAGCCCCACCACCAGCACCAAGGAGTATGCCAAAAACATTACCGCCATGTGGGTGGCCCACCACAGCCAGCACAATAGCTATGGCTGCCTCAATAGCAGCTAGACACCACAACCACCGTGCAGATGGTCCACCAGCCACTGGAGTGCATGGACACAAGGAGACTCACCAGCAGAGTCCAAAGAAAAGAAGAGGATGTCTCTCTCCACAAAGCACATTCCAGAGTGACAGAAGAAGCATATCTGCTCTACAATAATATTGGGGGAACTGAACACACCTCTCAGCATTAGACAGATTATCTAGGCAACAAATCAACAGAGGAGCCATCACTCTTTCAGAGGGAGAGAAGAAATCTAGGGTGATCAGAGGGGGGAGGGGGAGGGGAGGGGAATGGGGAGAGATTTTACAAGGGGCATAAAGAATAAGTACAATTTGTAACAATATATGCTGGTAATATTGATTTGATTAACATATATCAATGTTGAACCCCAAAAATATGGACTATCAATTATGATTCAATGAAAATTAAAAAACAAAAAACGAAAGAAATTACTCTAGGCTCCTTTCTGCCAGCCAAGAACTTCCTTTTACCAACTTGCCTGAAAACTGCCCTGCCTGTGGACTTCTTGGTTTAAGCAAATTTGAATCAATGTTTTGTGTCACTATATGTTGAATTTAACTTACCTCTTCGAGGGCAAGTTGATTTCCAGGCTCTGTGGGATTGGAGGACTTCACTTTTTCCCGCACTGCCCTCAGAGAGCTCAGAAGTTTCTCTGCACCACCGGGACTCAGATGAACAAGGACAGACAGAGGTGCTAGCATTTGGCAGCACCTGGTTGTTTGTTTTTGGAGAAAAACAAACAGGTTCTGAAGTCAGAAATAACCCAGCAAGTTTCTTAAACTATCTAAGCTTCAATTTCCTCATCTGCACAACAGGAATCATAATATCAATTTTGTGGGATTATTGTGAGGATTAAATGTGATAATGTGTGTAAAATATCTGGTACATAGATAGCAATTAGTATTATTATTGCTATATGTTGGACATATTTGCATTTTCACAGGGGTCTGCTGGAGATAGATTCTTTGTGTTGTGAACTGTATGTCTGTGTCCCCCTCAAAGTTCATATGTTGAAATTCCAGCCCCCAGTGTGATGGTATTAGGAGGCGGGGCCTTTGGGAAGTAATTAGGTTGTGAGGGTGGAGCCCTCATGAATGGGATTAGTGCCCTTATAAGAAGAGACATGAGAGCCTGCCCTCACTCTCTCCACTCCCCACCATGTAAGGACACAGCAAGAAGACGGCCATCTGCAAAGTAGGGAGAGAGCCCCACCAGACACCAGATCTGCAAGTGTCTGGATCTTGGACTCCCCAGCCTCCAGAACTTTGGGAAATAAATGTTTGTTGTTTAAGCCACCCAGTCTAGGGTAATTTGTTATAGCAGCCCGAGCTGACTAATATGCTTGGTATGAAAAAGTGAATTTTTAATGGTCACATTTAAGATGGCCATTGGAGAAGGTGCACAGTTTTAGCAACCTCAGGTTCATAGGTCTGGGCATTGCCTTGCAGATAAAAAAAAATGTCATGGTTCTTCCTGGCCAAGATTAGGGTTTCTTTGGCAATACAGGCTCTTAAAATGTAGTAGGCTTCCATCAGTTTGCTTCTGGTCAGTTCCATGGTCATATAGTTTATCTGGATATATTCTTTGAGTCTCCTGATCAATGACCTTTGTGCCCTGCCCATCTCCCTGGTCCCAGTTTAAAGACCTCTGCCTGGAGGCAATCCAAAGAATGTTCTCAGGCAGGGAGTCACCACCATAAAGCTGGTCTTGACACAGCCTGGCCAGTTTGTCAGATGGACAAGCTCAAAGGAAGGTGTTCGAGAGAGGCACAGCCAGTAAGGCTTTTCTGGGCCCTAATATCTCCCACAATAAGATCCCTGCCTCCTTCTCTGCTTTCAGGTAGGCATAAGCTTGTCTCTTTCTTATATGACTTTATTAAAGGCCACAAAAGATAGCCAATGCACACCAATATTCTGAATTTTCCACTATTTCCCCTAATACTATGCTCTCAATGGGCACTTCCTTACTGTCCCAAGTTTCCCCAAAAGTAACTGCATCACTTAATTCACAACCACACAGCACTGCCAGCAGCTTCCCAGCCCGGAAGGGCAGGCTTCTCAGTTCTCGCTGCTGCCACAGCTCTGCACCTCACCCCGTTCCGCACCTCAGGGGATGGTACCTGTAGCCCCTCCACTTCCTCATACCCCATCTGCTCACACGTCTTCTCCGACTCAATTGCTATCTCACACGAGCAAGCACAGACTCCACACCCAGGGCAGGAGCCAGCTTGCCTGTCTGGTGTCCCTTGGCTTTGTCCTCCCGCACGTACAAGCTTCATCCTCAGGTAGGTAGAAAAGCAGCTGAAGCATTTCCTGATGTCACGTACAGACGTGATAACACCTTTCTTGTGTTTTTTTTGAGAGCAAGAATTTTCCCAAAGCCCACCAGCAACCTCTCCTAATGCCTCACTGGGCAAAACTGGGTTATGTGCCCACTCCAGCATTACCAAACCACATAAAGTGTGGTTTGGGGGCCGGCCCGGTGGCGCACTGGAGAGTGCGCTGCTTGGGAGTGTGGCGGCGCTCCCGCCGGGGGTTCGG
>NW_007735698.1:4091-14385 GCF_000696425.1 Galeopterus variegatus | reverse complement strand
AAATAAATAAATAAATAAAGTGTGGTTTGGGTCCCCTGGAGTGCCTGAGATCCTTTTTGGGGGTCCATGAGGCCAAAACTATTTTCATAACATGATTTCCTTTCCCCTCGTTGTTTCAAAGTGGAGCTCTACAGAGCCCACGTATCATGTGCAGCATGATGCCCTGAATGCGGGGGCAGATGTGATGGCCCAGCTGTCCTGCTAGCCAGGCATTACAGAGACTTGCAAAATGCAAAACAATGCCACTCAACTTACTAAATTTGGGGGGCTGGTGTAAATATAGTTATTTTCATAAATGTTATAAAATATGTTAATCAGGTTAATATAAAATGGGCTTGTTATCTTTAATTTAAAAATAGTTTTTAAATTTCTCAGTTTGAAGTCAAATTCAGTAAACATGGATAGATATAACTCACATTTAAAAAAAGCTCTTTGAGTTCCTCAATAATTGTTAAGATTGCAAAAGGGTCCTGAGACAAAAAAGTCTGAAAACCACTACTCAGATTAATTGGTGTCTACCCACTGCGACTGGGGTTAACATCCCCTGAAGCCCTAAGCCTATATAGAGGTGAGGTGAGTATCTAAACAAGTCAGGGTTTCGTTAGAAATAAGTAAAAGGGAAATCGTCTCTGAGCAAGTAACCAACAGTGCTCGCTACACTGAACTGGGAAATGAAGTGACTTGCCCAAGGTCAGACACAAGTTCTGCTGGAGTCAGGTCTTATAATGAGGACTTCTGGCTGCTAGTCAAATCTAGCTGGACTTCTGATGCCGTGCTTTATGATAAGCCACAACACTTTCTTGCAAAAAGTCAGAAATAGATTCAGAAGTCCTGTTGGGTTGGAGTAAGTTGGGCGTGCTCATAAATGCTGGTTAGGGTACTAATGGTACAGTTCTTCCAGAAAGCAATTTGGCAGCATGCACCAGGAGCTCTAAAAATGTTCATACCCTTTAACACAGTAATTTCATTTCTAGGAATCTACACAAAGGAAATAATCAGAAATGTGAATAGAATCTATGTGCAAGGATATTCATCAAAATGTTATCTTTAATAAAAGATTGGAAACAACGTGAGAGTCCAATAATATGAGAATAGTTAAATAAGTTCTGAGAAAGCTTCTGGCTGTTTACAGTTGTTTTCTCTTGAGGTAGGAATATAAGGAATACTCCTATCTAAATACAAATGTTTTACACCAAGCATATGTTACTTTGGTGATCAGAAAAATAATAAAGATAAAAAAGAACTATGACTTTGAAAAACTTTAATGGCATGGGGAAATACAATATACTATTGAGTAAAAAAGCATGGTACAACACGAAGTATACAATATACTATCACATATATGTGTGGGAAAATTTCAGGAAGAAAGTACTCCAAAATATTCACATTTGCCGTGGTCTCTAGGTATGCGGTTATTGATGATTTGACTGTCTATTTTTTTCTGACTTCTCTAAGGCTCTAGAAGGAGCATTTTCTTCCTTTGTAATTATGGAGGAATTAAGGTTATTGTGCAGAAAGGGGATGAGCACGTGGCAAAGCGAAACGCCACCGCTCACTGCGGGGGAGAGGAGGAGCAGCCGTGGCCCCAGGACAGGCGCAGTGGCTGCCTTGCTGATGGAACTCACCTTTGCTTGGGCCAACCATGTGCCCAGCTCCAGGCAAAATACTCACTTGCTTAGCCCCTCTGTAGCCGGCGGTGGCCACGGGACATACTCCCAGCCGACCAGACATGAGCAGAATTCTACCCAGGGCTCTGTTCCCTCTTAGTTCTGACTTGAAAATGAAAATGACAGCTGGAGCCAGAGCAGCCATCTGCCAACCAGAGCACAGAGGCCAGGGAATCAGAGTGATCTCAGCCCTGACATTGCTGAGCCACAGTATGATCACCAGCAAACTCCTACCTATGGATTTGTTGTGCGTGAGAAAAACACCCCCCTCTGTGCTTGAGCCGCTGTGGTAGGGTTTTCTGTTAATTGCAACCAAATGCATTCCTGATGCACCACCACACAGAAATGTTGAGAGGATTAAGTGAGACCATGTGTATGAAAGCATTTTGTAAATTGTAGAATATTTTTCCACCCCAGAGATAATGACAATCATTAAAAACAACTAAGGCAAAACAAAAAATTTCTCAAGAGTTTTTGGGCATCTTGTGGGTCAAACATCTGAGTGATTGGGTAGATTATCTCCACATTTTAGCTGGATGTCTTATATAGACATGTGTAGTCAGTGTGTACTTCCCTGAATTAAATCTAAATATCTTATGAACTACATGACTGTAGGTAAGGCACTTCTCTTTGGGCCTTAGTTTCTCCATCTGAGAATGGGACTAAGGTCCCATTAGAGCTCAGGTATCGGTTTTCATTCTGGCCCCCAAATCCCTTGCACTGTCAGCCTAGGGCACAGCAGAGCAGCAAGGCTGAGGTAGGCGGCTGCACTCCACAGGGACAATGAGCACACAGACTAGATCTTCCAGGACAGTCCCGATCTCAAATATTCGGTACCATTATCCCAACAAATTATGTTCATGCAGTTCATACAATGCACTTTGATTTTGCGTTTCAAATATTGTTTCAAATACTAGAAATACAGGGCATCTTTATAGCAGGATATTATCTTGTGCATAACTAGAATATTATGTTATGAGTCTATTAAAAATGCTCTCACTAAAAACAAACAAAAACATTCCCTTGCTTTGGATTTACTTTAGCATTCTGAGATAAGCTGACACCTTAAAAAACAATTCCTAAACACTAATGAGGAACTACCAGGAGACGAATCCAGAATCTGCCTTAAAGTCAAGCTTGTAGAGCTCAGGCTTTCGGTCCTGCCCAAGCTCGCTGGCTCCCAGGCCTCAGGGCTCTTGGTCTTGACCTGTCTCACATCCTGTGCAACACCGTCACGCTACAGCCTCAAGAGCGGGAGCAATTCCGCAGCCACCTTTCTGGGTCCCTACCTCCCAGCTCCTTGGTGTCTCCATGGAAACAATGTTATCCTGCAGCCCATCTGCCGTCTCCAAGGCCAAGTCCAGGGACAAGAGCAACAATTTATGCAAATTAAATTCATTTTCCACTTCTTGTTTCCACATTATGTAGAAATGGCTGATGAGATTTTATTTTTTAGCCAAATACGAATGAGTGTTTGGGGATAGTCTGACTTAAAATAATGTACATGCTGGATGGGACTTTTCCTGTTGTCCTTGACTTGGGACTAACATCCTAAGGTACAAACAAGAGACTCCAAGAACCACCACACTTGAAAGGAAGCTGTTAATGAGTTGCGGCCAAACACCCCCAGTCCCACCAAAAGGTTTCAACAAGGTGTCCAAAATCGCCCTGCCTCCCACTGTCGCTGCCCCTTCACCTCCTCTCCTACTAACAGGGAATAAAAGGCAGCTGGAGGAAGGGTGTGGTGGCCCCCAGCCACATCAGGGAAGGGAGCTCCGAGGTCAGGGGCGGGAAGTGTGGGGTGGCAGCTGGGCTGAGTGCTGGGCCGTCCTACCATGGAAGGGGTCAAGGGCAAATGTGGCTGGCTGGGCCAACAGGAGACCTGATTTCTCCTAGGACGGTACATGCTTAAGGACAGCAGTGGTAGAGTGAAGCTGAACACCTCTCCAAGAGCCACAACCACTCCACCAAGTCGCCGAGTCCACCAGCAGCACACAGACCCATAGCAAACCAGAGGGAGGCCAGGCACACCGCGCAGCTCTCTGCACTTGGCAGACACACGAGGAGACACCTGCCCTTGGGAGCTAAGCAGGGCGGGCTGGGGAGCCGAGCCGTTGCAAATCTAGCCTGTGCTTCCAGGCGGGTGTGGGAGCAGCATTTTTAACTGGATAGGAGACTAAAGTTTCACACCGTACTTTTTTATTCACTTTCACCATCTCCTTGGGATGTTCTCTCCTCTGCTACCACCAAGCCTGTCCTGTTGACCAACCAACCAAACAGAAGCCCTTTTTGGCTCTCCTGAGGAGAGCTGAGGCAGGCTGGCATTTCCCAAAGAAACTTTACTAAGTCTTCAAGTGAAACAAAAAAAAGAAGAAATTACGGAACATAAAAGTGGCATAAAGAAAGTGACTTTTCCGAAAGCAAAGTGTCTCGTTCCATTAACCTCAGTGAAAGCCGTAAGAGGCCTTACCTGTCCCTCATCCCCTGAAGCGATATTTAATGCCAGGAAATAATGTTGCAATATTTACAGAGCTCTGAGGAGGAGAAAATGGAACCCCAAATTATAACCATCAAGATGTCATTCAGCACGAAGGCCAAAAAACAGAGTTTCTCAAACCCGGAAGAACTTGGGAAGACGGCACCCAAGGACTCTACTTGGGAGGGAAAAAAACGACTTGATGGTAAAAGTTTATACCTTAAAATATGAATCCAAATACAAATTCAAGAAAGAAGAAAACCGTTGAAAAAGTACTGGTGGTAAGTGCTAAAACCACCAGATACTGAATAAAGACTGGACTATCGTGGAAATTATGATTTTAGAACAAATTATGGCAATGTAAGCTTCGATAAGTTTTTGATAAATTTTGAGGATGAAAAATTAAAAATATTATTAACAAAATTAGGAAGTTGTGAGGAGAGAGAGGACATGTGAGAAGAGCTAATTACCTTATTTTTCGTGGCATTTACCTAATCCAGACTTCCTCATTCAAATAAGTAACAAAAAAAGGTCAACGATTTTAACTTCTTAATGTCCTTCATAATATTTTCATAATCTAATTTCTTAAATGTAGGAGGATTTTATTAAAAACAATGCCTCTTGTGCAAATGATGCTTTTAACTGAAGCTCACCGATTCCTTCCGTATGACTCTCTTCTATTTTTCTTCTGTTAAATCTGAGCAAAATTTAATTAAATGTTTGTGTTTTAAAATAGCAAATGTAGTATGATCCCATTTTTAAAAGTATTTCTATTAACATTTCTACCTATTCTTCTATCCATAAATATGTATGTAGATATGTCTGGAATCATGTTTATTCAAGGGTGAATATTTACGTGTGGTGCTGTGGTTTGAATGTACCCCACAAAAAGAATGTGCCGGAAACTTAATTCCCAGTGCAACAGCGTTGGGAGGGGTTTGGGTCACGAGGGCTCCCCCTTTGTGAATGGATCAATGCCGACCAAAACCAGGCTTTAGGCTGTGAGTTTAATCTCTCTCTTTCCTTCTCTTTCTCTCTTGCACTCTCTTCTTCTTTTGCCTTTTTCCATGGATGACGCAGCAAGAAGGCCCTCATCAGATGCTGGCCCCTCGACCTTGGACTTCCCAGCCTCCAGAATTGTGAGAAATAAACCTCTGTCCTTTATAAATTACACAGTCACGGATATTCTGTTATAGCAGCAGAAAATGGACTAAAAGAGGAGGCAAGCTTTCTTTTTTTTACTTTGTTCTTTTTACTTTTTTCTTAAAGTATTTATGAGTATTATTTTCACCCACACAAAATTATTATCCAAGAAAGAAAGAGAAATCAGAAGAATACACACTAAAGCTGTTATCAAATAAGTATTTATGTTCAGACATTATGGATGCTTTTTACCTGTCAACTTTTCTGTATTTTCCAAAGCTGTTCACCTTTCGACTTAGACATCATCATTCCTTCTAGGTCCTTTACTGACCCCTCTGTTTGAATGGAACCCATGGCCAAGCCTTCTCATGGGTCTGTGTCCTACCATATTACAACATTCATCACACTTCAGTGTGACTTGTAGAATGACCTTTCTTCCCCACTACACGTCAAACACTTTGAGAGCAGAGGCCACGTCTGTCTTTGTTCACTACTAAAGTATCACAAAGCAACTCTGTCTAAATATGAGATAAATACACATGAAGAAGTTGTACCACAAGCAAAAACCCGAGCGGCGCACAGCGACTGATTTTTATCTGCTAAACTGAATCCTCTGATCCTGCCAAACTTATCAGGCTATAAGGTACCTATCCATTTTTGAGAGAAAATCATTAAATGTAGTCCTTGGTTTCTCATTTCCCTGATTGGACAAGATAGGCACACATTTGCCCCATAAATCCTCCAACCTTCCAAAGCTGAGAGCCCTACCTCCAACCCTGCCGCACTGGGGATCAAACTTCAGCATGAGATTTGGTGGGGACAAACCACATCCAAACCACAGCACGGTGGTCTGATAAGCACAGCATTTTCCTCTCGAGCGTCTTAACTAATTAACTTGGGACATCACCCTATGATCCTTCCTGCTATGGTCTCTCCGTATCCAAAAGAGTGTTCACTCTCTACTTCCATTTCCTCATTCCTCACCTGTCCTCAGCCTACACAACCTGGTCTCCCATCCTAATTCACTGAAATAGCTCTTTGCAAAATCATAAATGAAACATTGCAAACTCTTTGGTCTTTTAGCTTATATCTCTTCTGTTTGGAGTTTGACATGGTTGATCCTGTCCTCTTTCTGGAAATCTTGCTTCCTCTGGCTTCCCTAACACCCTTTCCTTCTCCTTTCCCCATCTCTTATAATTAAGGATAGGTTCTTATCTCTAGAGAGAGCCTCAGATTCCTCTTATGTCCACCTCCAGTGAGTGGAATCTCGGATATGACTCAATAACAAGATGGGCTTCTTCCTCTCGGGGGCATACACTGGAGTGCTGATTGTAGCAGCTGGAGCTGTTTAGTAGAAGGAACAAATAAACTATACACGGAAGCAGCATGCAGTAAATCCCACCGTGCCCTCTTCTCAGCCATTAAGATCTCTTTTGTTCTTTCCCTTTTCTCTCTACCTCCTTAGAAGCCCAGTGGCATCAGGGTGACTAAGGGGAGCAGCAGCTAGGTCAGCTGTCTTGCAGCCTTTAGAAAAGGACCCTTCAATCTTCCGTTGATTTAAATGTCTTTATGCATCTCCTCCTTTGACGATTGCAAGGGTAAGACCCCAAGGCTAAAAAGCAGGGAAGGATAGAAGCTTAGAGGGAAGAGCCTGAGAAGTTGCTTCTTCCTGTCCTCGTCAGCATCACAAGTTAATCATGAGGTGTTAGGGCTCAGACGCTGCCCAGCCAGCTCACCAGGGCTGAAGTTCTGGCTCATACTAGACAGTGCATTTGCCTATGGTATCTTCTGTACATCTATCCCTCAGGAATCTGCTACAGCCAAAGGCAGTTAATCCAGGAAACAGATACTCAGGTTTCTCAGCCAATACTCTATGAGTAACATTTCTTGGTCTTCTTTGTGAGCTCTTTTCCACCCTCTTCTTCAATGTTGATATTCCAAATTCTGGGTCCTCCTTTGTTAGTTCATCTGCCCTCTCTGGGCGACCCATCCCTGAGATTGCAACAACTCTCATTTCTCTACCACCAGCCATGATCTTTCTCCCGAGAGCCACACGGCTCCTCATGAACTCCCAGCCCTACAAAACTGCGCCCCTCACCTCTCCTACCAGTCCTATGCCTTCTGCTTTTCTCTAGCCCGGTGATGGTGCCACCAGCCCCTGGAGGCACTTGACTTGGAAATGGGGGATCACTCTTGACTCCGCCCTCTTTGCCTTTCCCGCGTACAATCAATCATTTATTCCTATGAGTTCTTCTTTCTAAAGATCTCTCACCGCCATATATTTTTCTGCTAGCCTCAGATGGCCCCTGCTTTAGTTCAGCGTCTTACCATTTCTCATCCAGAATGTTTCAGAAGGTTTCTCACTGGTCTCCCTGCGTGTAGTTTTGTTCCCCGCAGATTCACTCACCACGTTGTAGGCTGCCAGGCTCATTATTCCGAAACACAAATGAAATCCCTGTGTAGCTCCCTGCTCAGAACTTCCAGGTGTCCCCATAGGCTAAAGGTTATAATCTAAATTCCTTTGTATGTCATATACATCCACTTCTAATCCAACTCCACCCACCTCTTCCCCGATTTTCCAGTGCTTCACCTCTCCTTTTGCACTGTGGTTCCACTGCAGCTCTTACCGCTCTCCAAGGATTTCGTGTTCTGTCATGGCCTGTGCTTCTGCACATGTGCTATCCCCTTTAAAATACTCTCCCCTATATCACACCTTGCCCACTTGGCTGATACTTGTTCCTTCAAAACCCAGCTCAGCTGTCAACCCTTCTGTGAAGCCCAACGTTACCTCCCTGGCCAGTTTAGAGACTGCCCTGCTGGGCTCCCAGAGCCCTATGAACACCCCTCGTTCATGGCACAGAACGGTCATCTCTTTAGCAGCTGTGCCGCCCACTGCACGATGAGCCCCTTCAAGTCAATGGCAATGTCTTTTCACCCATGCATCCCTGAATTTCACATAGCATCTGGTGTATATTAGACACTCAACAAATCATCAGTGAATAATTGAATAAATATTAAGCTTACCTCACTTTGAAAGACCTTTATGGGGTAGAAATGGAAATATAGTATGAATGTGTACACACGTTTTAGAGACGTTTTGGTGCTTTGGGGAATATAAGTGATGAAAGGAAACACTGGGTACCTACCCTGGGCCAGGTACCTTGCATATGAGGTAGATACCAAACCACATTTTATTCATGTTAAATAAGCTCAGAGAGACCAGGTGACAGCCAGTAAGGGGGTAAACAGAGTTTGGAACCCCCAGACCTACCAGACATGAAGCTGGAGCTCCCACCCCTGTGACCTATCAGAAGAGCCCTGGTACGTGTCACCTTCAGGATGACCCAGCTGTAATGAAAAAAAAAAAAAAAGCACTGGAGAACTGGGTACAACTCATTGTCGATGTGACCTGGAGTCCGTCAGCAACTGTTTTTAGGTCTCAGTGTCCTCATCTGTAAAATGAGGGTGACAGCGACTGTCCTTCTTCCCTTACAGAGTTGTGGAGTTCGAGCGAGATCGTGTGGCTCGCTTGGAAAGGAAGAGGAAGGTGCCTACGTGGTCGCCGTAAAGTTATAGTGAATGGAAGAACTTCCCAGAAAACAGAAGGATCCCACTAAAGGGAAAGAACATGTGCCACGTGGTGATGCCTCTGTACAGGGAGCACTGGGTGGTGGCGTGAACGAGGTGCTGGGTTTGGGTGAGGTTGGTCTGGGGCGTCCTTTGTGAGGGGCGTGGGCTCAGTTCCAGAGGAAGGGAGCCGGGTGTTCCAGGGACAGAAGAGAAAAGGAGGAAGCGACTGTGGCACTGCAAATCACTGACTCTGAAAGTGGCCCGTGAGGAATTCTGGGGGGTGAGAGCCATGTGGGAACTGCCTGAAGTTGTGATAGGAGGTTGGGGTTTAGAAAAGGGACAATACGAATGACAAAAAGAAAAAGAAATTACAATAAACATTTACCATATACCAAGCAGATCTATGTGGCCACTTTACATGAGATCAAGGACCACATATGTCATTTTATTAAATTCTGTCAACAATATAAAGAGGCAGATACAATTCTTCTTTCCTTTTTTACAGATGAGGAAACTGAGGCACAGACAGGGGAAGTAACTTGACAAAGGTGCCGTGCCTGGTATGGGGCACAGCTTGGCTTCTGACCAGGGCCTGCGCTCCGCCACAGGCTGTCACCGAAGGCTGGGTCCGTGAAGGGGCGGGCTGCGCTGGGTCAGGGTGCAGAGAACTGCCTGGGGCACACCCAGCTCCTCCCCACCGACCGTGCGGCGGGAGCATCCTGTCTGCCCCCACCCCCACGCCTCAGCAGCCCTGACCTCCAGCAGGCTGGGGGATGCCTGCCTCCGGAAGCCCCGACATCCTGCACTCTGCCGAACCCACAACGTGTCGGGCCGCCCGTCCCAGCTGCAGCACACAGGCGGCCTGAGCTGACACGCCGGGGCTGAGCGACCGGCCCCTCAGCTAGAAATAGCCCTCTGAGAAGTGTGTGGTGGCTACGTGTCCGCAGGGAAGGGAGGAGGCAGGGCAGGGGAGCCAAGGAGTCCCAGGATCCCGAGATAACACGAGTCCGGATGTGCAGAGTCCCAAACACGGTGCGCTGGCCTGGGTCACAGGCTCCAGAGAGGTGAGTGGGAACCAGGATGTCTGCTCCGCGACGTGGGCTGCGTGACAAGCCCCAGGCATCCTGAGAAGGCGGGCTGGGTCCTGCTGGGCAGCCTTCAAGCACCAGTCAGATCAGGCCGCCTGTGTGGACACACACGCACACATACACACACACACACATGCACACACACACGCACATGCACGTCCCCCCCACATGCACACCCACACACACACACATGCACGCCCACACACACACGCACATGCACGCCCCCCACACACGCACGTGCACACACACACACATGCACGCCCACACACACACGCACGCACACACACACATGCACGCCCCTCCACACACATGCACGCTCACACACACACGCACATGCACGCCCCCCACAC
>NW_007735698.1:0-3299 GCF_000696425.1 Galeopterus variegatus | reverse complement strand
GCACATGCACGCCCACACACGCACATGCACGCGCACACACACACATGCACGCACACGCACACACACATGCACGCCCACACGCACACATGCATGCCCCACATACACGCACGCACACACACACACATGCACGCCCACACACACACGCACATGCACGCCCACACACGCACATGCACGCGCACACACACACATGCACGCACACGCACACACACATGCACGCCCCCACACGCACACATGCATGCCCCACATACACGCACGCACACACACACACATGCACGCCCATGCACACACGCACATGCACGCCCACACACGCACACATGCATGCCCCACATACACGCACGCACACACACACACATGCACGCCCACACACACACGCACATGCACGCCCACACACACACGCACATGCACGCCCACACACACACATGCACGCGCACACACACACATGCACGCACACGCACACACACATGCACGCCCACACGCACACGCACGCGCGCACACACACACACACATATACACGCGCGCGCACACACACACACACACACACACCTCCTCTGCGGTCCAGAATTTCTACTGTTCCTTCCTTGGGCAGAATCCCAGCTTTGAAAGCGTGACTGTCCTCCCTCTGGGTTTGGCCAAAGAAACAGAGTGGGACAACAGGAGTAGAAGCAGCCTGGCAGCCCTGCAGGCAGAGTAAGCAAGGGCTCTTCCAATGCCCCTTCCTCCCCTGCCCAGAAAAGAAATATCCAAAGCTCACCCTGAAGAGAGCTTGTTCCAGTGCACCAAATCCTCTCCCTCTCCCCTTTCATCGCCCTCTGTCCACTATGTTCCCACACCGTGGCTTTGGTCCTAAAGATAAGTTCTTGCAAAGAGGGACTTTCACATAAGAGGTAAACATGGTATTTTTGACAGAGCTCTGACTTCAGAGTAAGATCTGGATTTGTCTCCCAGTTCTGCTACATACTAGCTGTGTGACCTTGGGCAAGTCACAGACTGATCCTCAGTTTCTTCATCTGAAAGATGAGGATTCTTCATGTCTCAGGGGGTGTTGGGAAGATCAAATAGAATGCATGTGAGGATGCTCTGTAACAAGCACATGGTCAGGAAGGTTCTTTGTAGATGTAAGGGATGATGTCTGTCATTGTGAGACTTGTGGGGCAAGGTCTAGCCCCAGTCTTAATTACAAATCATTTGGGGCATGTCACTGAAACATCACATGTTATGACACCACCCTGGCCTCCTTCATGGGGCTGTAAGTGGCCCAGAGTACGTCTGAGGAAGCACTTTGCCATTATGGTAGTTATTTACCTGTAGCTCGTGTGTTGACCTTTGAGCAAGGCTTTCCAACCTTTTCACAGCATGGCTCACATAGAAAATGACAATATTTTTATGGCACATGGCACTGGTGCCTCCAGGGGTAATCAACCCAGAGAATCCAGCCACTGCAGGATAAGAGAATCAATGCCTCTAGCCCTGGAGACTTTGAGGACACACAGTTCAGGTAGCGCTACCTTATAATTATAAAAATACAACAACAATAAAAATAATAATTTTTTTTCCTCAAAAAAAAAAGGGAGATTAGTTGGTGAATAATGGAGCTCTCTCAAGACTGTTGGGATGCTTCAACTCAAGACCCAAGTTCTTAGAAATTTGTAAAGAAGGCAGTAGCTTTTGAATTTTAGCAGCCAGGTTTCCAGGTATAGAGATTCCAGAGCTGAGGGAGTGGTGGAACCACCATGACGGTGACCGTGACCGCAGGAGCACAGGTGTCAGAGCTGGAGGTGCCCCAAGGAGTGCCTCGGCTAGCTGAATCTCTTTATTTGGCAAAAGACTGAGAGGAGATCCCCGGGCCAAGATGAGCCTCCAGAGGTGGCTTGCAGGAGTCCTGCCTCCAGGTCTGCACTTTCCACTGCATGCATTGGTGAGGGTAAGATCAGGGTTGCAGACAAAACAATCCCGCGAGGAGCGGTTCCAAAACCTTCAGTGCAGGCACTGAAGGCAGTGGATGTCTCTGAGGTGGGGAGAGCGAAGCCATGGGAAACAAACCTTCTGACCCCTGGCCGGTGCCAGAACTAGGGGAGCAAGGATGGAGCAGTGTGCAAAGGACTCTTCCAATGCCCATAGGCGACTCCCCTTGTCTCCACAGCAGCCTGTAATCCACGTGGCACAAATGAGGTGGGAGATGCCTGTACAAAGCAGATGAAAAGAGTCACCTCGCTAGTCATGACGCTGGTGCAGACCCTAAGTGGCCTGATCCCCTCCCAGTGAATCTGTTCTGGTGAGTAAATGTGGATGTGATGTGTTGGGAGGCACTCCGAGCCCAGGGTCAGAAGCCTGATTCTAATACTAAGCCCTGCCACTAACTTCGCCACGTGACCTCGTGCATATCACCTCGGGGCCTCAGTTTCCTCATTGTGAAAACAACCAGCATAATTTACATTTCGTGAATCTCCCAAATTCCAAAACCTCCGGGTGGGGCTCTGATTTGGAAAGGCACAGCGAGGACGTGGGGCACTCACGTGACCTCGTGCATATCACCTCGGGGCCTCAGTTTCCTCATTGTGAAAACAACCAGCATGATTTACATTTCGTGAATCTCCCAAATTCCAAAACCTCCGGGTGGGGCTCTGATTTGGAAAGGCACAGCGAGGACGTGGGGCACGCTGGGTGGGATAACAGTTTGGGGATGTGCCTCTGCAAGCAGACCACCTCTCAGGAGCAGTGAGTGACCACCATGAAAGTACTCTGAAAAGGTAAAAGCCCTATTCAAACACAAAGTAAGAACACATTTCTCCTGCAGGGTAAACAGTGAGGAAGAGAAAGAAAAGAGAGTTAAGGAGAACCTGGGAGGGAAAATAAATACATGGAGAGCTTGGGGGGAGGATGTGTATGAACGAATTTTACTCTAAAAAACTTAATTCAAAAGCTGCGTCCCTCCCCCTACCCCCAAATCTGACCTAACGCCTTGGCTTTGCTCTGAGGGGACAAACAAGCCCGTTCTTATCACCCAAAGTGAACCTTTTCTGATACGGCTCACACAGCTTGGCCTCCCCGCCCGTGGGCCACGTGTCACCTTATCTCTGCAGAGGTGGAGGCCGGGACCGGTTTCCAGTAAGGAGAAGGGTTAGCGGAAGAGGAGGGGGCGAGGGAAGAGACAGAGGGAAAGGGAGGTGAGGCCGCGGCTATTGACCGTCGCTGGGCTTCTCCTACGTCCTTGCTCTCAAGCTCTTCTATGACCTTCAGTTTACCAGGGATCCCCACCCTGCACCAGGCATCTGCGGTTTCTTGTTTGCTATTTTTTTTTT
>NW_007735697.1:67320-74442 GCF_000696425.1 Galeopterus variegatus | reverse complement strand
CTTACACTTATGGAGGCCGGAAGTTTGAAATCAAGGTGTCCACAAGGCCACGCTTCCTCTGTGACTCCGATCTCTGCCTCTGTCCTCACACTCCCTGCATGTCTGTGCCTCACATGGCATTTTCCTCCCTCATGAGGACACTAGTCACATTGGATTAGGGCCCACCCTCATAACCTCATCTTAACTTGATTACATCTGCAAAGACCCTATTTCCAAACAAGGTCCCATTCACAGGTACCAGGAGTTGGGACTTGAACACATCTTTTTGGGGGACACACTTCACCCCATAACACTGTCCTACTACCTGGGCTCAAAAGAAAGAAAACATTACAGCTCAAAAGTGATGATAGCATCAATTACTATTTAAAAATACATAGAAATAATCTGAAGGCACATCATTTGGAACTTTTACTTGTTGGACTATTATGCAGTTATTAAAAATGATTATCAAGAGACCACATAAGAAGATACGATGTTAAGTGATACCTATGGTGACAATTATGTGAAGCTACAAGGCCCAGTGGGGAGACGAGCTGCGCTGGAGATAAGGGATTATGAACTATTTTTCTCTCCACATTTTTATCTTAAACTTCCCTTCATTTTAGTACATTTTTTTNAATGATGGGCATGGGTGTGTTCCAATAAAACTGTGTATATGAATACTAAAATTTAAATTTTACATAATTTTAACGTCACAAAATATTATTTTTCTTTTGATTTTTTCCCAATCATTTTAAAATATAAAAACCAGGGTTAGCTTGTGGGTCATACAAAAATAAGTGGTGGGCTGGATTTGGTCCGTGGGCCCTGGTTTGCTGGTCCTGGTCTAGGGCATCTCTGTCAGTAATAAAAACTTGATTCTCTCACCTCTAATAATATGCATGTACTCTATATCATGTACCTGATAAAACGCTCAAAAAATCAGCAAGGTGAGATTGGAAAACATATAAATTGACATTCTGGAATCTTCTTGCCGAACTCCTCCAGTGGGTCAGCTTACAAAGTCTTGGGAATGTGTGCTCCCACTCTGGAGACATCTCATCTAGAAAGTGAGAAGAGGAACCCCTAGAAGATGTAAGTTTCCTCTTAGCTCAGTGTTTCTAGAGATAAAGGAACTATGGGGCATTCAGCATCTCAATCTGAGATATTTTGGTAAAATGAGCACATGCCAGCTTGTATTCACAACACCTAGATGAGAGAAATGAAAACAATCTCAGTGCTTCAAGATCTGAGTGGGGCTCTGTTTAGATCATTCAACTCCAAACCTACAGATGCACTTTGGTTTGCTCAGGACCAGTTACACCTGTGCTATGGGATCAGAAGTTCAAGTAGTTTATCTCAATGGAGAAGGAGTGCGGATTGCCCTCCATGTGTCTGCTCCCTGTTTTCCTGCAGGGCTTGAAACCATCCCAATTTCCCTTTCAAAGTTTGACAGTAAATCCAATGGGTCATTTTAGCCTTGGCAGGAGTCATAACCCGATGCCCATGGACACTATCTATGTGGGATGGTTCCTTGTCTATTTTCTGTGGTTCATGGGTTCCAGCCAAAATCGAGATCTGTCAACAGTCTGAATGAACCCCCTAGCCACCTCAGATTTAAATCTGTCTCCCAGAAAAGCTCAGAACCAGGGGTTGATTCAAGAACAGACCAAACGATCCTTCCCCCACCACCCTAACCCCATCCACACCCCTAAAGTCAGGCCACTGAAGCCAGACTCAAAGGGAAAAGGGTGTTGGGATCATTACTTCTGTCCCTGAGGGTCTCTGGCACTTCTGAAACTGTCATTAGGCAATCTGCAATATACTGATTATTCTGGAAAGCAGGCTAGAGTGCTGAGAATTTCCACCCAGGACTACGGCTGCAGACATTACTCCCACATGCAGGGGGACCACATGGCCTGGATTTCCCAGGATTGTGCCCAGTGCAAACAATCTGTGCCTTTATCTTTCACACACCTGTACTCAAGATAAGGCAAACAGATCTTGGTTGGACAGAGGATCCGGTCATACTCCCTCTGCAGATAGATTTTAAACTACATTTCTTCAAATCATGGCCAACACATGTTCAGTTCATTGGTAATACACGTTCTACGCTACCCTTTCTCCCACTGTAGGGCATCAAGAGCCCTAATCAATCACATCTGAAAACTCTTTTGAAGAGTCCAAGGCAGGTGCCATAGCTTACAGCCATTATGAAAAGTTGTGGAAACAATAAATGAATCAATACTTCTCTGGCTCTAAAAGGCTTCAGATGAAAATCCTGGTGAATTATGTATGTATTTTAGAAGATTAAAATCAGAAAGACAAAGAGAAATAGAGAGCTGGTGCTTGGCATGGATGAGAGCCCAGTCGCCCCCTCCCACAACATCACCCAGGTCAGCACTACCTCCACCCAGGGAGGACTGGATGTCTCTGGCTGATCGTTGTCTCTCCAGCCGGGAGAAAACCATGGGCCTTCTGAGCCTCCCTCATGCTGGCTCACGCAGGACAGCGCAGATTGACTCCCAAATAAATTCCTCCCTGTTGTCCTGAGATGTGCTAATTGCCCGTAATGAGCAAATTATAATAATTTAGAACTATTACACAAAACCTTTGACTTAGGTAGCAATCCTTCACCTGTGAATTGCAAGCCTTCTCCTAAGTGTTAATTAAAGGCCACACCAGCCACCTGAGCTAAGGGCGCGTTCTCCCACTTCACAGATGGGGAAAATTGAGACACACAGTGGCATGTTTCTTATTCTGTTTTGAAAGACAAACTTGCACATCTTAATAAGTTTAAAATTTTTTAGACATTATCTATAGGGTGTTAGTTAAATATTTAGTCCTTCCAAGAAATAGTAGGTAGCTGTAAAATTCACATTTTCAAAGACATGAGAAAATGCCTATTATGGAATTTTAAAATATGGAAATAAGAGGGACATATACTATATTTGGATGATGGTCTCAATCCTATGTGAAAATGCGAGGGTCTGTCTATGTGTGGAGACTAGACCAGAAGTCAACAAGGGTGGTCAGTTTCTGGTGGGATTCAAGATGATTTTTAGCTTTACCCCTATGCTTTTCTGTCATTTCTAGATTTTCTACAATAAACATTTAATCTTGTATGATAAGAACAGAGATAAATGTTATTTTAAAGACTTTTTAATTAATATATATATATATATATATATTTAAAGATGTTCCTATTCCCTGTTTTAAATCAGACTCCCTAGTACCCACATGTTAACTCTTTAAAAGCACATAGGACACTTTTCAACTATATTCTCACAGGAACACAATTGTCTAGTTACCTTTACTCTTGTTTGTCTTGACCCAGGGGTGGAACATTGTCTAAGTTGGCACCTCGCTGGAATTCACCTACAGGGGCTGGAAATGTCTGCCAGGATCTGGAGGTGCAGTAAGGGAACAAACCCCAGGTCTCAGAGTAGGTGCCATGCAAGAAGGGCTCAGGAGCCCCTGCAGCCCGTGCTCAGATTCCACAGAGTGACCTTTGGTGGCTGCTGCTTTCCTGGAAATGGACATGTTTGACGAGTGCCTCCCTCTCAGCCCACCCAGCTGTCTGGTGGTTAGGGAGAGGGAAGAGACAGCCCCAACATGAAAGAGACAGCAACCGCCTGGTGACATCCTCCCTGGCCACCAGCAGAGGTGTCAGCTTGGGGCAGGACCCTGCTTCCTGCCAGGGCAGCTGTTGCCCTCTTGCTTCAGCTGAAGTTCCACACCATCCTGCAAACACCTCCCTCTAGCCCTTTACATACACCCCAAAACAAAACAGCAACCAGACATCACGAGTCAGGACTGAATCCCCCCAGGATGAACAGTGTGTGGAAGGAAATTTGCCCAACAAAATCCACCCACTGCAGCCCCAGAAGGAAAGAGCCATCCCCCCCTTAATTGTCTTGGCTCTGCCCCCAGATGCTCAGGCTGCTCCATTGCTGCTGGGGCACAGGGACAGGGACAGGGAGCCTGGGTGGCCTCAAATTGCTCAACACATCTGAGCACAGACTGACTCTGTCCACAGCAATCTAGGGAATTTGGGCTGTGCTGGGGTGGAGCAGGGACAACGGTGTGCATTGGGCAAGAACAGTGGCCTTGACTTGTTTCTGGTTTTTGACTCTTCAGGGAAACCTGGGCGCATTTGATTTGTCCCTGTGGTTATAGGAAGCTCAGTGCATTGCCTGCTCCTGGTCCCTGTCCCTGCAGAGCTGTGGCCCATTTTGCAAGAAGTTTGCACAGAAGTCTTGTCTTCACAAAGCTGTGCATTAGCCACAGCTTCTAGCACCAAGAGTGCTTGGGACTGAGCTGGCTGGGTGGGCAGGGAGGGGCTGGTGGAAGGGGGAGCAGGTGGCAGGCCACTTCTTGAGTGACCCCCCCCAGGGAAGAAGAGCCATTACTGGGATCTCTTCACAGCAGTTTCATCCAATAGATGGGCCTGGAGGCCACAGGGGAGACTCAGGGAGCCCTGGACACGGGGCAGGGAGGGGGCAGAGAAGGTGGGGACAGAGCCGAGTGCCCTGCTAAGGGCTGAGCCAGGGAAGGGAATGGAGCAGGAAGGAATCCAGGGCCAAGGGCCCAATCGGGAGCTACTTCCAAGCTGCCTCTGAAAACCCCCAAACCTCCTTCCACTTTCCAACTTGCCTCTCAGCATTTATTGAGTGTCTCTTCTGTGAAGCTCCAAACAACAGAAATCACATCTTTGCACCAAGAGGCTGGCAGCCCTGCTGGGCAGAGCCCTTCCATGCCGAGGGAAAAAAAGACCACAGGATGGCAAAGTGGAAGGTGGACTCTCGGCCAGTCCTCCTGTCCCCAGGCTGCTGGCCTGGCCCATGGAACTCAGCCCTGCTCTAGAGAGCCCTGAGGGTTCCCCCAGCCCCTCACCCCTCACTTCTTCTGCCCCCCACACCTGGTTCATCTTCAGGTGGTTCTGGTCCTTTCCTCCGTGTGACCCACCTCTCTCCCAACACCACTCCTGGCCACCAGCCCCTTCTGCAGGATCCACTGAAACCCCGTCTCCAACTCTGCACAGGGTGTCTCTGGGTTACATCTGGATTTCTCCAGCACATGCTTGTGGGGGCAGTGACTCAAGAAAGCCCCCCTAGGAACACACACCCCAGAAAGTGGACCCAAGGGGAAGCAGCAAAGTCCAGCCACCCTGCTGCATGGGCATGCTCAGTTATAGGGGACAATGTCAGTAATCACATCTACTTGTTATTCATCTCACAGACAGGTGGCTTTTGTCCCAAATATGTGACAGGGACAAAGCACAGAGTTGGAAATCCGGGAGACTTGAATTCCCACCCCCATCCTGGCTCCTGCCTCTGTGTAGCCTACAGCCCAGCCTCCATTTCCTCTTTTATAGAAAGCTGCTGGTGAGCGACCTTGGAAAATCAGAGAGATGATGCCAACACCCTGCATGCTCTCAGGGACTGCTCCCAGTCACCTACATGCTCTCCGTCTGCTCCACCTCTTTCCTCCCCTCACCAACCTCTTTCCTCCCCTTCCCCAGCCCACCTCACCCCCCAGGGAAGGGGCTGGGTGAGTGTTGGGTGGCACTGAGGCTGGGTCATCAAGTTGGTAGCAGGTGAGCCAAGACCCACCCAAGGACCCTTTCCTACATCCTGGTCTATTGTGCATATGAGAGAGAAACTCCTAAATGCTAATTTTGAGGCAGTTGGGAGGAGAATACAACTTATGGGCTGAAGGTCCCTGATAGAGTTTGAATGTGTTGTCCCCCCAAAGCTCCTGTTGAAATCTGTTCCACAATGTGGCAGTGTTGGGAGCTGTTTGGGTCATGGGGGCGGATCCGTCATGAATAGCTTAATGCCCTGGGGGGTGGTAGTGAGTGAGTTCTCGCCCTATTAGTTCTGGGAACTGGTTGTTTAAAGGAGCCTGGCACCTCCCATTCTCTCTTGCTTCCTCTCGCCATGTGATCTTGCACCAGCCGCCTGCCATGAGTAGAAGCAGCCTGAGGCCAGCGCCGGATGCAGCTGTCCCAGAATCGTGAGCCAAATAAAACTCTGCTCTTTATATGTTACCCAGTCTCAGGTGTTCTGTTACAGCAACACAAACGTGGACTAATACAGTCCAGAAACATCTTTTCTGGTGAGAAGCAAGCCCAGGGCACCCGCCCCCCAGGGCCTCAACACCAGCCTCCTCCTGCCGGCCTCCACCATGCCCACAGCTGTCAGAGGACTGAATCTCTCTAAGGGCCGAGCCAAGACCTTCCGCTCAGCTCAAAATTTAGTCCAGAGAGAGAAACGGACCAAAAGAGGATGGGAGTGGTGAGCAAGAAAAATCATCTTTTTGTTCCTCCAAAGAACACCTTCGGACATGGCCAAGCTGTGATCCCTCCGTGAAGATGGGCTGTGGTCACCGGCATCAGTTCAGTCCTGGCAGCATCAGCCACACTGTTGTGATGACGTCAGTACTGCTTCATCAAAGGCAAGCCCGCCGAAAGGCCGATACTCCGCAGATCAGGGCTTCCAGGCCTCGGGATGCCACCTTTCCCCCAACTGCACCCTCACTGCACTCCCGGGCTGTAGTGTCAGGAACAAAAATGACATCTCAGAGTTAATGAGGCACGGGTGGTCCCAAGGGCCTGCTAAGGGTTAATTAAGGTCTCACTGAGCTGCACACCTGAGTCTCAACACATGGGCTGCACTCCAGATCCGAGCGCTGAGGACACATGGCCAAATGCCATGGAGAAATGTGAGCTGGCCTGTGCAGTCACCCCGGCTGGCTGCCCCTGCTGACCTGGAGAAGCTGAAGTCTGTGGAATCTGTCTTCCATAGAAGACAGCACCAGCCCAGGCTGCAGGAGCACCATGGCCCTGCCCACCATGCCTGTTGGAGACTGAACCACAGCCACGGCCCATCGTCCCAGGGCCGAGCTAGACCCATGCCCTGAGACACGGCGTGGTCCCATGGTCAGTGTGATGTGCTCACGAGAATTGAGTGTAGGTGTGTGCCTGAGAGAACACCAGACCTGAGTCTTTGTTAATGTCCTCAGGCTGCCACCACAGAGCACCACAAGCCAGAAGGCTTTAAACAACAGAAATGTATGGTCTTACACTTATGGAGGCCGGAAGTTTGAAATCAAGGTGTCCACAAGGCCACGCTTCCTCTG
>NW_007735697.1:54770-66231 GCF_000696425.1 Galeopterus variegatus | reverse complement strand
TTTTTTTCATTTAGTATATTTTTAGTACATATTTAGTGCTTTTAGAGCATCTTTTAATTAAAAAGAAGGAAGAAGAAGATGAGTGTGAGTGATGTCTAGCGCCCAGCAGCTAGGAGATTTGGGGAAGGCGTCTGACCTCTGCACTTGGCTTCCCAACCCCACATTGAGGGGAACGTGTGTTTCTTCTACGTTCGAGGGTGGCTGGGGCTCACAGGGCTGACGTGACCTAAGGACAGGCCACCTCCCCAATGACCATGTGCTGTTGAATGAAACCTTTATCATTCCTGTTATTTGAGGGCAAGGCTGCATTTCTGTCATTGTCCCTTTAAATACCTGAGGGAGCTCCATGCCCAGTCAACATTTCTGGCAACAAAGAAGAGGAAGAGGAGGAGAAATCAGCAGACACAAAAAGCACAAAATCAAAATGAGTTCAGCCAGTAGACATGGGTGTCATGGTCAGAAACTTCCAGAAGTTTGGTTTGACATCACACAATTTCCCCACCACAGGCCCAACCTTATGTCTTCGAGCCACTTCAAGAACTCCAAGAACAGTTCTCACTGACACACTGTCACTCATTTACCAAGTTCCACAGCGTTGGAACCCATGAGCCTTCACCCGAGTGGTCCCCAGTGCGTGACTCATTCACCCTCTGGGGGTCACTCTAGGACATGCTTCGGTGGTCAGGAGGGAGCCTCGGACCTTATAGTCCCTGCTCTCATGGGCTCCTCCGAGAGTGACAGAGACACACAATCAATAAACAAAATGTACCCAGCATGTTGGGAGGCGGTGAATGCCCAGAAGACAAGACAAGGTAAGAAAGAGCCCAGAGCCAGGGGCGATCTCTCAGATGAGGGGACATTTGGGCAAAAATGCCATGAAGTGAGGGAGCAAGCACATTTCACCCAGCAGGGAGCAGCAAGTGCAAAGCCTTGCACAGAGGGCTGGGCTGGTGTACTGAGGAACAGCACGAAGGCCAGAGTGGAACAACATGAGTGAGCAAGAGAGGGGTGGGAGCGAGGCCAGGGGGATGCTGGGCCAGACTACTGAGGGCCTCGGAAACAAACTAGGTTTTATTCTGCATGAGAAGGGACACCACTGTAGGCTTTTGAACAAAGTACTGCCATCTGTAAAGGGATTTCTCTAGGTGCTGTGTAGAGAATAGTTGGGGGACAGCACCCAGAGTGAGGCAGGGAGGCCAGCGAGGGAGAGATGGGGCCACTTAGATCAGCGCAGTAGTAGCAGAGTTGGTGAGATGTGGCCAGACTCTAGATTGTTAAGGGATTTGCTGATGGGTTGGATGAGACAGACTCTAGAAAAACTCAAAAGTTTTGGTCTAAGGACCTGGAATAACAGAGTTTCCCTTTACTGAGAGAGTTGGTGAGATGTGGCCAGACTCTAGATTGTTAAGGGATTTGCTGATGGGTTGGATGAGACAGAATCTAGAAAAACTCAAAAGTTTTGGTCTAAGGACCTGGAATAACAGAGTTTCCCTTTACTGAGATTGGAAGATCCCAGAAGGAGCAGATGGCGGTGGGGGGACAAGGAGAGGTCACATTTGGCTAGGATGATGGTGAACGAAGCCCTACAGAGCGAATTCAACAAACGCAGAGCCTCAAGCTGCAGGTAAACTGAGGCGAGCCAGCCCTAGCTTCAGAGTTGCTCCCAGCCTACATGATTTCCCAGAACAGTGAATAACTGGGGTGCTCACCTCTCAGGGTCTGTGAAAGCAGGCCTGAGAGAATGGGCTCTGGGAGGGCTGCTCTTTGCACCAAGGCAGCTGTCTCCTAAACTAAACCTGGGGCAGGCTTTGTTCACCACAGGAAAGGAATCCTGAAGGTGGCAGAAGAGGGACAAGTTGCTTAATATCCACTTAACATGCCACGGTCAGGGCTTGCTCAAGTTTGTAGGGCACCTCAGGGCTCAGAGCCAATAGGAGTGATGGGATGTGGGGTTTGTGATAAGAATTCACCCTTACGTGATGCAGGAGGAGCTGGGGAAGTAAAGTTTTTGACGAGGACTTGGACAACCAAAAGGTCCGACCCGACACACCTGAAGCTCCAGCAGGGAGTATGATTGGGAATCTAACAAGCCCAGCATGTCCACCTGCTGAGCCTGGACCCCAAGGGAGACCTTGTAGCAAGCTGGGTAGGAAGCCATCAGCAGGGGAAAAGTGGATGCAAAGCAGAGAAGAGGGGACAGGCTGTGACCCACCAGGCACCTCTGCATCCATCCCCACTTTGACCTTTCGAGCCTGGCACACATTCCTCTTGGAGGGTGTCATGTAAAATACAGGATGTCCCATTACATTTGAATTGCAGATCAAGAGTGGATAATTTTTTAGGCATAAGTATATCTCACGCAGTATTTGGAACATACTTATACTAGAAAATTATTTGCTACTGATCCAAAATTCAACTTTAACTAGGAGTTCTGTTATTTTGTTAAGTCTGGTAGCCCTGTCTTTGGGCCAGCTCCAACCAGAACTTCGGGAGATGGGGTCTCTGGGAAATGTGTTCCCAGCTTGATCAAGGCAGGGCTGCTGTCCCCAGGAGCTGAATTATCAGTCACTACCATAATTGAGAGCTTACTGTGTGCCAAGCACTGTGCTGCACATACAGCATTCATCTAATCCCACACCCAGGAGGACATGTTTTATCTGCTTTGTAGATGAGAAAACTGAGGCTCAGAAAGATTAAACAATTTACCAATTGCATAGGTGGGAATAATAGTAATAATAGGTAACACTTATGCAGCACGTATAAAGTCAGGCACCGTTCTAAGAGGTTTATGCGTAAGATCTCACTTAATCCTTTTAACAACTCTATAAAGGAGGAAATGTTATTGGACCCATATTATAGATAAGGAAACTAAGTCACATTAATGCTAAGTGACCTAGTCAGAATTTGAAGCCTGGAGGTGTTGTTCCAGAGTCTGTGCTCTTACCCAGCATCTGAAAGGACCACTGAAGCATTACTGACACCACCTCCTCCTCCTCAATGAAAAAACATTAATGCACAAGAGACTCTTAAACAGGGTTGCAGGGGCAGGTATTGTGGAGAACTCACTGGGGTGCTATGGAATGGACTAAACTGACGATAGAGGAGATAAAGGTAAGTCATCACAGATTGGAGGAGCCTGGGGAAGATTCATGGAGGAGGCAGATAAGTAGGAGACCCGAACAGATGGAAGATGTGGCAAAAGGGAGGTTAGCTAAACACCCACGTGAGGAACTTCAGAAGGAAAAAAAAAATAAAATAAAATAAATACGTAAAGTAAAAATCACTGATTGCAGAGCTCTTCCTATGAGCCAGGTGCTGTCCCGGGCTTAGAATTTACTTCCCTCAGTCCTAACGGTCACATCCCAGAGGTAATATCGTCCCCATCTTGCAAACTACAAAACTGGGGTTCAGGGAGGCCAAGCACCTTGCCTGAGGTCACCCCATCAGGAAGAGGCAGATGCAGGATTGCCACCATTAAGGCATCTCCAAAGCCAGTGCACCTGCTCTGTTCCCTCTGTCCTGGCATGCCTGTCAGGATCTCATCCTTCAGGTCAAGACAGAGAGGCACTTGCAGTACAGCCGGGTCCAGTGAAATGTACGTCACCTCTGCTTCTAGGAGTGACGGAGCGAAGGCGTTTGTTCTGAGAAATATGCTCTCCATCTCAGAACTCTGCAAAAATGCCCTCTGCTGGCCAGCAGAGCAGCCTTTGCTGCCAGACCTTGCAGGCAGAGGAGGTCCAGTGAAATGTACGTCACCTCTGCTTCTAGGAGTGACAGAGCGAAGGCGTTTGTTCTGAGAAATATGCTCTCCATCTCAGAACTTTGCAAAAATGCCCTCTGCTGGCCAGCAGAGCAGCCTTTGCTGCCAGACCTTGCAGGCAGAGGAAAGGTGAGCCACCCACACGGCACCTGGGAGAGTGGCAATCCTCCCCTGGGCACCTGCCCCTGGGCCACCACCTCTAAACCATCCCTGTTGCTCACAACTTCATCCATTGCTTTCCTCAGGAATCAGAGCTTTGGCTTTAGGGCCAGAGAGCCTGGGGTTCTGAGTCAGGATTTGCCATTTGGGGCAATTTAATGAATCTCTCTTATTTTGGTTTCTGAAGAACTTCTAGGGAAAAATGCAGAAAACCTGCCAGCCTGGAACAGAGAATGGACATGTCTACTGGGCAAGGCCACCCACACACATGATGACCAATGACCAGGGTAACTCTGAGTCACGGATTACAACTGGGGCAGGTCTGGGCATGACATGCAACACGGAGGCGTTAATGGGTCACCATTCGGCTGGGTTTCCTGGAAAATCATACCTGACAGACATACACTCCTTGTCTTAGATTCCTTTTAGGGACACTCCCTGTGTCACTGTGTCTTCTGTCTGTTTTCCTCCACCGGCCCTGGCTCAAGGTGGCTGGAGGGTTCCGTATGAGTAGATCAGGACCAGCCAGTGTGCTACTAGGTCTTATTACAAACCAGAAGCCTGTAGCTTCTGTAGTGGTCTCCGTAGTCTTTCTAGATAGCAAGCTGTAACTAGGGTGAGCCGACAGCTAAAAGTCAGACAGAAACAAAGACAGAGCCAGACCAGCCCTCAGACTCCAAAGGCAGCTGATGAAAACATAACATACCGGTAAGAACGTCAGTGCACGTGGGGAAAAAGCCCTGGCCCCTTGGTGTCTGCATTATAAAGGATTTTACCTTTTTGCTGGTTTATTTTGTATAAGTTGTGTTTCATTTGAAATAAAAACAAATTCTTTTAAAATTTAAAAAAATAAAGGAAATGAAGAAAAGAAAAGGACCTTTAGGGCAGTAACTGCCAAACCATACTACTGAGTTCATGGACTTACAGGCGTTTCATCCACAAAATACATTTTCTTTTTTACTAAATTCTGAAGCTCTTACTAATAAAACACAAAAGCATGTTGCAAGCGGGACACAGGGCCCTTGAAAAATGGGATCTAATCAATTCCTCTCTGTCTGCTGAATGAGGCTGTTCTCGGCTCTCTGGCTTAAAATAGCCCAGTGCATGGCACTTAATTTCAGAAATTATTCTACACTCATATTTTTCTGGCAGGACAGAAAAAGCAACCTCCGCAGAGGGAGTTGGCAAGGACCTATGGAATCCATGGAGCAGCAGCCAGCAGTCACTCTGGGCCATTACCCAGCTCAGGCCATTGACCCGACTTGCTGGCTCTGCCCCACACGTAGGAAAGTCACGCCTGGCAAACGTACACTCTTTGTCTAAGATTCCTTTTAGAGACCCTCTCTGTGTCTATGTGTCTTCTGCCCATACCTCTCTCCAGGTCCATGAAGGGTGCCAAGCCCCCTCCAGACGCCACTTACAAGTCACTCCATTCCTTGTTCAAAAGAAAGCGATCACAGAACGTAAATGGGTCCCAGGAAAAAGGGAACAGGGAAGGCACACCCGTGGGGCTCATCCCCAGGTAATCCCTGCCCAGCCCTGAAGATGATGGAGGGAAAGAGAGGAACGCACATCGTGGGGGAAGATAGAAAACACAGCTCTACTCTCCCTGGCCCCACCACCTCGCTGGCTGTCCCCTCCCGCCTCTCTGGTCACCCACCTGCATGGCGGTTGCTGGGATTCTTGTGGCCACCTCCCGCCTGGTCTCTCTGCCCTGCTCTTGCTGGTCTCCACTCGGGCCCAGGGATAGTCTTGTACAAGCTAAGTCCAATGACCATCGCCTAATGAATGGATGCATAAAATGCAGTCCATCCATGCAATGGACCATTACCCAAACACAAAAGAAGGGAAATACGGACACATGCTATGACATGGGGGAACCTTGAAAACATTCTGCTGAGTGAAAGAAGACAGTCACAAAAGGCCACATGTTGTAGGATCACATCAATAGGAAATATCTAGAATAGGTAAATCCATAGAGACAAAAATTAGATTTGTGGTTACCAAGGGCTGGGGGGAGGGACAGCGGGGAGTGACTGGTCATACATTAGGAGTTTCTTACTGGGGTGGTGGAAATGTTCTGGAATGAGATACTGGTGCTGGCTATACAACGCTGCGAATGTACTAAAAACCACTGAGTTACACACTTTAAAATGATTGAAACAGTGAGTTTTATTGTACGTGCCTTTTATTTCAATTTTTTTAAAAAGTAGTTCAGGCCATGACATTACTTAGCCTAAAACTGGTCAGTCTAGAGGCTCTCCACCTCCAAAGCCTCACCACGACTGCGAGGTCCCACCAGTGACCTCGCCTCTGGCCACCTCCCTGCCAGCAGCTGCTACTACTGCGTCCCCATCCTCAAGGCTCTCTTGCTGTACCAGCCTCCTTCCTGAACCTTGAACTACCCAGATATACCCCTGCCTTGCGGCCTTGACATGTGCCCTTTGCTGGAAGCATCTTCCCCAGATCTGCCTAAGGCTTCCTCACTCCATTCAGATCCTATCTCAGATGGCCCCTTCTGTCACGCCTTGGGCTGAGACGCCTCACCACAGCCCTTGCCCTCCTGCCTTGCCCTTCTTATTTTCCCTTGGCACCACCCCTGCTGAGATCATACACTTATCACTTATTTATGTGCTTGTTCAGTATCCATCTCCTCCACCAGCAGGTCAGCTGCATGAGAGCGGGGTCCAGGTCTACTTTGTCCACTGGAATATCCTCAGCGCCCAGAACAGTGCCTGGTCCATAGCAAACCCACAATAAATATTTTCTAATAGATCCAATAACACGATGCTATTTATTTCTAAACCACACAAAACTATATATTTTTAGTATTAATATTATGAAGTAAAACAGTTTGTGCCATCTGCTGCAAGAGAGTCATAGATGATGTTATAGGGGATTAGACAGAGGAAATGTCTTTTCTACCTGGGCATGGGGGAGAAGGAGACAGAGCAGAATGGAAGCAAAGGCACGCGACTGGAATGTCACCAGGCTTGGGCAGGACACTAGGATGGATTCATTTCACCCAGGCAGCAACAGGGAGAATAATGTTTCCCTATGCCCTTGCTAGGCCTGGCCATGATTATTTTTAAAATTAGTTGTTCATGTAGTAGGTGAGAGTGGCCTTTTATATTTGCTAACATTTTTTTGATTGCTAGTGAGGTTGACTCTTTTTCCTATGTGTATTAGTCATTTCTATTTCCTCTTGTAATTATCTGTAATTATGTTCACTGCTCATTTTTCCACTGAGTGTTTGTGGTTTGTTAATTTCCGCTGAAAGGGCTCTTTTGTTAAGAGACTGATGCTCATACACATACAGACGCATACAGACACATATTAGAGAGAGTGCAAATAGAAACTTCTGGTTTATTGTTTACCTTTTAAGTTTAATGCCATTTTTTGATATGTAGTCAAATCCTTTCACTTTTTTATTATGCTATTATACTTGCTTCTATATCTAGAAATTCCTTTACCCTAAAAATAGATCAGTATTCATCTATATTTTCTTTTAATTCTCCTGTGACTTCATTTTCTATTCAACCTCTATACATGTGGAATTTATTTTGTAATCCATATAAGCAATATGTATCAAAAATCGCTAAAAAGTTCCCACCATTAAACCTGCAAGTTCATTTCTGCATCCCTCTGCTAAGACCTGTTCTCAGCCTCCTGCGTGGTCACCACTGAAACTTGTGACCAAGCACCAGATGAGACTCAAGACCTCAGGGTCCCCAGGGCACATTCTTCCTGGGAAATCTGTAGTAATTAAAGGCTTTGCGGGTAGAGCTAAAATTAAGTCATTTAACTGATCTTAATTGAAGACATTATTTTAACATTAAAACAAACCAGTCTACTCTGGAAAAGAAAGCAACACATTCTCCTAAAATTTTAAGAAAAAGTGAAAACATCAAAACAACGCTTTGGCAGGAAGTTGTAGAATCTCTATTTAAAGCAGTGAATCTGCGATGCACACCATGATTTATCTTCCAAGATGTTCATTGCAAAATAATTTATTATACAAAAAACTGGAAACAACCTAAAAATCCGGCAATAGTAAATTGGTTATATCAATTATGATATGATATGATTGATATGATATGAACAAGATCAATTAAAATCTTTTTCATAAAAATGACTTCAGGTACAGTCACTTTTTTCAAAATTGAATATGATTATGACAAAATATTAAGTTAAAAATGGGGGATACAAAAAAGTATCCTCTATATGGGTGTTATCCCAACTTCGTGACACCATGAAAACACATCCAGAGGGGAAAAAAAAATTCTGGGAAGGAAATAGGCCAAAATGTTACCAGCAGCATAAAAGCCGGTGAGGTTTATTTTCTTCTTTACACTCTTCTGAACGTTCCGTTAGCTTCACAATGAATTTCTGATTTTCTACTCAGAAGAAGAAACTGTGAGGTTTGTGGTTGTTGCTGTTTGGTTTGGCTTTGAAAAGGCAGTTTTGCTTTGAAAAGAGAAATGGGATGGAGCAGGGGGCCTTACCCATTTATAGGAACTCGGAGGACATGCCTGGGAACGGGGTCCTTTTTATTCCTTCTCGGCTTGTTAGGAATAGAGACATATTAATATTTTTGCATTCATTTTAACATTGCCCTTTGCCAGCCTTTAGGTTGGAAATAGTTCGACAACATTTGGTGTGTGGTGATGTGGGAGACATGTCCCTCTCTGCTCTCGCTGCAACATTCTCGGGGTGACTTGGGGCCACCTTTGTTCGTTGCCGGTTTTTGATCATCTTCATTTCCAAAACAGATCACTCACAGGGCAGTCTGTGACCACTGGTGTGAGATGGATCTTCAAAGACATTTCTTGGTTGGGAAACTTAACAAACACAATGGTCGAGCCAGCTGTCTGTCTGTCGTTGACGGCGCCTGCCTCACATCACATCAGCCCCCTTTCCAGACACCAGCTGTGACAGCCAGGACCGCCACCTCCTGACCCAGGTGGCAAACAGCCCTGGGACCCCCAAGAACGCAGAGCCAGTGCAAAAGGGACCCCCTCGCCCTGCCTCCCAGCCGGCACCGCTAGACGGAGATGCTCCAGCTTTGTTGACGCTTAATTACTTAATAAATATTAGATGATATCATTCTCCACAAAATGAGATTAAAACCCAGAGGGAGATGGGCAAGTCAGGAAAACAAGAATAAAGGAAATGATTGCCCAAAAGTAACAGGATATGAAGAAAAGTGCCCCCAGGCTGGTCCACTGGAACATTTTAAGACAGCAGCACCGAGTCCGCCTTCTAATCATCTCCCCAGCCCCAAACTCACCTCATTGGCTCCCAGCTTCACACGTAGTGACACTGGGAGACAGGGAAAGCCTGTCAGAAGGGGCGGGTTGCTCCCTTGGCCTGGCTGTCCCAGGCGGAACATGACTTTTATTTATAATTCCCAGTATTCCCAAATTATGAGCCTCGATTTCATAGACGAGAACCTTTTGAATATTTAGTATGTGCCAAGCACACAAGCTGAGAAGCAGCGTAGGTGTAGCCCAAGGATGACAAGCACAGGAATCGGCGCCACTTCCTACAAGCTGTGTGACCGCGGCAAGGTACCTAACCTCTCTGTGCTGCAGACTGCTCGGCTCACCTCGCAGCTGTGTGAGGGCCGCATGAGTTAACGCACACGAAGCGCTCAGAACCAGGCTACATCGTGAACACGCAAAGTGTTAGCAACTGTTACCATCTCGTTAGGTGTTCTGCTTGTTACGTCGTTCACACCCAGTCCTATCACCACCACCCCCATTTCACAGCAGTGGGAACAGAGGCTCAGGTCTGTGTGGTTCCAGAGCCTCCTTCGCATCTCCACGCCACCTCCACCCAGAATGAAGTTGAAATACTGCAGAGAGTTGCTGACAGGAAGGGTGCCCTCCCGTAATCCTCACTCGGGGGATCTGGTGTGACAGGCTGCTGCTCACCAGGCACAGGGACACAGAGGAGCTGATGCTACTGGTCACACGGGGTTATTCCACAACCCATGCCTCGGAGGACACAAAGCCATTCCTGAGTCACCACAAACCACTGTGAGAGGCTCCATCGCCGCAAGGAGCCATTATTAAGTAAAATAAGGGTTACTTGAACACAAGCACTGTGATCCCAAGACAGTTGACCTGATAACTGAGAAGGCTTCTGAGTGACTAACGGGCAGGTGGGCAGGTGGAGTATCCAGCGTGGAGATGCTGAGCAAGGGATGAGCCGCATGCCAGCCAGGACTGGGCTGGAGAGTGTGAGATTTCATCATGCCACTTACAACAGCATGACTGAAACCACAGAAAACAAAACCACAGGTAAGAGGGAACTACTGTGTGTGCATAGACACACACACACACACACACACACACATATCCATATGAGTTAAAAACCTATGTCCACAAGAACGGAACTACTGTGTGTGCATAGACACACACACACACACACACACACACACACACACATATCCATATGAGTTAAAAACCTATGTCCACAAGAAACTCCACACAAGTATGTATAGCAGCTTTATTCATAACTGCCCAAACTTGAAAGCACCCTAGATGTCCTTCAGTAGGTAAATGGAAACAAACTGTGGTTCATTCAGACAATGGAATATTATTCAGTGTTAAAAAGAAATGAGCCATCCAGCCACAAAGAGACAAGGAGGAGCCCTGAACACATACTGCTAAGTGAAGGAAGCCTATCTGAAAAGTCTACATGCTGTGTGAGTCCAATCACATATCATTCTGGAAAAGGCAAAACTATGAAGGCAGTAAAAAAAAAAATCCGTAGTTGCCAAGGGTTGGTGGGGAGGGAGGAAGGGCGGGAAGAATGAATGAGCAGGGCATAGGGGATTTTGAGGGCAGTGAAACTGTACCGTATCATACTACAGTGGTGAACACGTGTCGTTATACATGTGTCAAAACCCATAGAACATACAAACACAAAGCATGGACCCTACTGTAAACTAGGAACTTTAGTTAATAATGTACCAATATTAGCTTATTAGTTGTAAGAAATGTGCCACATTAATGCAAAGTGTGTGCAACGGGAAACTGGGAGCGGGGAGTTAGACTATATGGAGGAACTCTCTGTGCTCTCCATTCAATCTTTCTGTAAACCTAAAATTGCTACAAAAAAAATTAAAATCTATTAATTTAAATATATATAGTATTATAAAATCTACCCCCCAAATTACACAGGATTCATACAACACTGTTGAATATGCTAACATTAATAGGCTAAATATGTCAATGTCACCTACTGAATGAATCCCACAATATTCTTGACCATACTCTGAGAATGAGTGCTTCGAAAATTAAGACTGCAGTAGTCTGGACTGGGATTTCTGGCAGAGATTAAGGGAGGTTATTCATCTTCAAACACGCACAGGGAGGTCAAGTGAAAACATCCAGTAGAATAAAACCAAAGAAGAAAATTTTCAAAAGAAAAAATTCAATTGAATGTTTGAGTTAAAACCAAACCTACCTGCGCAATTGTTCCTGACCACCCTGATGAAGTTGAAAGTCTAAAGCACAGGGATGCTCCCCAGGC
>NW_007735697.1:52253-54075 GCF_000696425.1 Galeopterus variegatus | reverse complement strand
ACAGATTGTCTTTATAGAGTGTTTTTAAAATAAAATAAAATTCAGGAATAGCAGGCTTCTGTTTTAAAATACATTCAACCTGATAGGTGGAATTCCGGTTCCAGGCACAATGAGGTAGGTACAGGATTGCTACATTATTTGGGGGCCCACTGCAAAATGAAATTGTGGGGACCCTTGTTCAATAGTTAAGAAATTTAAGGCAGCACCAGAAAACATTAAGCCCAAGTGCCAAACCCTTCTGAGTATAGCATCCCGAAGGACTGGGCAGGTGGAACACCAAGGAAGCCAGCCCGGGACAGGTAGCCTTGGGCTTACCCCCATGTTTTAGGCTGCTGTCTGCCAGCACTATGCACTACTAACGCAGAGCAGAAATACAGTCCTCCCCCCTTACCCACGGCTTCAGATGCCCACAGTCAGCTGAGGTCCAAAAACATTAAGAGATTTTGAGAGAGAAACCATAGTCACACAACTTTTATTATAGTATATTGCTATAATTGTTCTATTTTATGATTAGTTATTGTTCATCTCTCACTGTATTTAATTTGTAAATGAACGTTACCAGAGGTATTGTGTTATAGCAAAAACATAGTATATATAGGGTTGCTATTACCTGAGGTTTCAGGCATCCACTGGGGTCTTAGAGTGTAGTCCCCACAGACAAGGGGGGCTACTGTATTTGAGAAAAGGGACACACAGGAGGGAACGTTTCAAACTTTTGTCTCCTTGATAATTAAACTAAAGCTTTGACATATGATTACTGTCTAATAGTACAAGAATCATGTGGTTTTTAAAACATTTTGAAAATGATGCTTTCTGTTGATATCCAGCCCTTTTCTTTCCTCTTATGTTTGAGATAACTCCAAAATCCATACCCACCCCATATCTGCATTTAAAAGCCACTCCCTTTTTTGCCCCTTGTTCATTGAGAGCGTCCCCAGAGCGATGCTGCCCATCATACACCGTGAGCACACCAAGCAGCACCGACTTCTTGCAGGGGCAGGGCAGACTCAATCTGGGGTGTCTTGGGGTCCAACCTAATGGATTTGCACACTCAGGTACCCTCTCAAGGCATGTTCACAACACAAGAAAACCTTCCAAAAACAACTGTTAAAATTCCACTCTCCATCCAACATTAATTTTTTTTTTAACCTTTGTTTTTTTTTGTTTTTTTTTTTCGTTAAATTTTTATTTTGTCAATATACAATGTATATGATTATTATNCAATTGTTCCTGACCACCCTGATGAAGTTGAAAGTCTAAAGCACAGGGATGCTCCCCAGGCAGTGCCCCACCATTCGTTTGGCAAATTTCTGCTTAAATAGACACACTTGTTTATTAACATATCCTCAACTAAACTGAGGCATAATCCTTCAGTCAAACGCAGCATCACATTTTCCAAACCACAAACTACTTTCAGGTGAAAGAGTAAATGCTTGCCCAGTATGTCCTTTGAAATTACAGCTCTTCACACATCCCAAGAAAAATAGAAGGATATTTTCCCTGGAAGATCTACAGATCACACTAAAGGTTCTACTTCAGTTCAAACCTAAACACAGCATCCACTTACAATTGCTAAAGCTCTTTCAGCACCCAGCATATGCAGTATTATCAAAGCGCTCCACAGTGCCAACTTCGGTTTACCTTGGACGGGGGCTGTTTCCCTAACTCTTCATTCCTTCCTATACTAAGAATGAATATCTCATTCCAGGAAGATTATGAGCCAATTATCAGGGGTTATTTTACAAAACTATTCCTGAGCAAACAGATTGTCTTTATAGAGTGTTTTTAAAATAAAATAAAATTCAGGAATAGCAGGCTTCTG
>NW_007735697.1:46033-48554 GCF_000696425.1 Galeopterus variegatus | reverse complement strand
GGTCTCCACATGGGATCCGAACCCTCAGCGGGAGCACCGCCGCACTCCCAAGTGGCACACTCTCCAGTGCGCCACCGGGCCGGCCCTGGATTTTATTTTGATTTTTATGTTTAAACATACTTATTGTTGGAATGGATGATACATTCACATGGTGTCAGAATACGTAAGAAGGTGGACATATGACAAGCTCCCTTCTGCCCAGTCACAGAGTCATGTTATCCCCACTCACTGTGTATAGGTGTCCACCATTTGTGAGCACATCACACACAATTCCATGGGGCCCTCAAGGACAGTGTCTCAGTTGTGCACAGTGGATTTCCAACAAGTAGTGCACATTTCTCCTCCACAGGAATTTGGAGCCAAAGATTTTTCTCCCTCCACCTGAGTTTTTCCAGAAATTTTTCTGAGAATTTGCCTCCAATCTAAAAGTATGGAAACCCCNTTCCCAATCTGGGTACCACAGATTAAAGAAGATCAAAGCTATCAGAACAATAAAAGATCTCACTGGCACCTTTCAATTTCCACTAACATTTTATTCTTTTTACTCGAAACCCTTCGTGACATTAGGAGGCAGCAACCTGCAAAGGATAAATTAATTTTAGCAAGAGAAAGCACCTAGCAAAGTGCCTATCCTGTAGAAAGTTCTCAATAAATAATAGGTAAAGATCAGTGAGCCACCCATATTCCACATCCTGCAGTCAATAAAATGAGCACTAACAAAAACTCAAAGGACACGAAGAAACACTAAAATGAAAGGTCAATGCCTGCAGCCCACCCCAGCTTCTCCCACCCCCAATTTCTAGTTAATGGTCTAAAATCTCAGCCAGACTTCAACCCTAGACCTCATAATAGCACTGGACATGTGCTTCTGGAATCAAGCACTGAGTAGCTTCTAGCATGGAGACACTACATCAAAAGTGTTCAGGCCAGGGACCCCTGGTAGTCCCCAGATCCTTTAAGGAACTCCCTGAGGTCAAAACTATTTTTATAGTGATACTAAGACGTTATTTGCCTTTTCCACTCTTGCTCTGTCAGTGTACGGTGGAGTTTTCCAGAAGCTTTGCAAGGTGCGATATTGAAACAGACTGGACATAGAGGCAGATATGAGCGTCCAGCTGTCTTCATTAAGCCAGCCATTAAAGAGGCTGGAAAACATGTGCAACGATGTTGCTCTTCTTATTAGACTATTTTGTCTTGCAACATATAAGGTTTTTAAAATAAAAATATGTTATTTGTATTAACATGTAATGAGTTTATTATTTTTAAATGAATTAATATTTTTAAATATCTCCAATTTCCTTTCTAGTACAGAAAAAAACTGCTTAGTTTAGCATAATCCACAAAGAAGGAAAGACCTTTGGGATCTTCAATAATTTTTTAGAATGTAAAGGGGTCTTGAAACCAAAAAGTTTGATAACCACTCACCCGTCAGGAAATAGCTACGTTGGTTATCAGTTTATTTCCATGAAGCTCTAGGCCAATGAGACTGCTCTCTTAGTTCACTCTTCACTTCTCCATATTTCTAGCATGTGCCCAGTGTCTGCCTGCGGTGGGTGTCCAAAGTGTGAATGAGGAAGGGAGGGACAGAGCAAGGGATATAGGAGGGCCTTTCCACCAAGCATTCTTTAGTGGTGCAGCTAGGGCAAATGTAGGACAACTCTCCACAGTAAGTGGCAGCAGTTCCTTGGGGTGAACTGCTTACCAGACAGGAGAGTGGGCAATGGAAGGAGGCATGGGCCTCTGTGTTGAAAAAGAAGGAGGGTGCAAGTAAACAGAACATTCAAGACCCAGCAGGGTCAAGCAGATCTGGTCCGTCACCTCTGCCCCCAGTGGTGGGACCCAGTGTCCAGCTTCTTGGGACCAGCCTCCATGCTGCACACACACCCTCACCTGTGTGTCACCTGTGTGCTTGTGGTCCTGAAGAGAAAGCCCTTGCACCCTCGGCCAGCAGCACCCCCTCTGGGTTACCGCCTGTGCCTGTGCCCACTTAGACTGAGAGCCACCATGCGCTCTCCAGCCCACTGCACCTGTCTACACCCCAGCAGCAAGACCTGAGGCACCTCTATCCGCTCACCCACCAATGCTGAGCATTAGAAGGCTTCCTCATTTTGTCTAGTAGATATAAAGTGCTATCTTATTTTTTTGCTTTGCATTTCTCTCATTCTTGATGAGGCTCTCCTCCTGTTTGGGGGCATCTTTGGGGGTTGCCTCTCCTGCAAATTCCCTGTTTATATCCTTCATGCACTTTCCCATTAGAATTCCTTCTTTCTCTTACTGCTTTGTAGGCATTTTTCTGCTACTCCTCATTAGTTTTAGTCATGGGCATACCTTTCTGCAACCTGACCTCGACTCCAAATCTGTCATCTTTCTCTAATTTTGTCCATGGAGTCCTCATGGGCAACAATATTTTATCAACTTTTTTACTTGTAATATGTGCTTTTATGTTCTTGTTCATTAATCCTTTCCCATCCCTAGGACCAAAGATACCATCCTACATTGTCTCCTATTGAGTTTACATTTT
>NW_007735697.1:44500-45376 GCF_000696425.1 Galeopterus variegatus | reverse complement strand
CCCTAGGACCAAAGATACCATCCTACATTGTCTCCTATTGAGTTTACATTTTTACCTTTCACCTCGGTCCAACTGAAGTCAAAGTTGATAATAAAGGATTTTTAAATTACAAGACAAATAGCACGGTGGCCAATGTATAAAAGCCAGTTCTTCGCTTAGCAGTTGCAGCAGCCTGAGGGTCACTGCCTTGAGCCTGTAACTCTGTGGACAGTTCTGCAGGTGTGATGGTTAATTTTGCACGTCAACTCTACTAGGCCATGGAGAGCCCACGTATTTGGTTAAACATTATTCTGAATGTGTTTGTGAGGGTGTTTTTGGATTAGATTAATGTTTAAATTGGTAGACTGTACAAAGCAGATGGCCCTCACTAATGTGAGTGGGCCTCATCCAATCAACTGAAGGCCTGAAAAGGACAGAATAACAAAATTAGGAGGAACGCCACTCCACCTAACTGTCTTCCGGCTGGGACATCAGTCTTTTCCTGACTTCAGACTTGATGTTAGTTTGGATATGTTTGTCCCCCAGAGCTCATGTTGAAATCTGATCCCCAAAGTGGCAATGCTGGGAAGCAGAACCTTTAAGAAGTTGGGCCTAGTGCAAGGGGCTTGGGTCATGGGGGCAGATCCCTCATGAACAGACTAGTGCCTTCCTGGGGGGGGGGTGGTGAGTGAGTTCTCACTCTATTAGTTCCCACAAGAGCTGGTTGTTTAAAGGAGCCTGGCACCTCCCCACCCTCTCTCTCTTGCTTTCTCCCTCCATGTGATCTTGCACTCACCACTGCCTGCTTCCTGCCACCATAAGTAGAAGCAGCCTGAGACCCACACCAGATGCAGCTGTTCCAGAACTATGAGCCAAATAAACCTCTGTTCTTTATAA
>NW_007735697.1:41299-43226 GCF_000696425.1 Galeopterus variegatus | reverse complement strand
GGGAGTGTTGAGATGCAGCCAGTGAAAATTCACCAAGCTGGTTCCTGTTGTGTGACATGAAGTGACACATTACACCTGGTGAAACCTCTCAAATGTCATTGGCCAATCTCCTTCCAGCATCTGCTTCAGGAAACCTCAATACCTTTGTACATCTTTTGAGCCCAGCCTTTGCTAGAGGATAATGGTGACAGATGGACTCTTTAAATCCAACTGAGGCAAGTGCAGACCACTGTCAGAAAGTCCCACTATTAAAGTTGTAACCAAGTGGCGGTGGAGTTCTTCCTTCCCCTATACTTACAGGAAGTGACCTTACACCCCCAGTTCCATGTAGGCTTTGGCAGTACAAGGCCTTTCCGTTACATCTGATGGTTCCCAAGGTTAAGGCCTCAAGGTCTCAGCCCTGGGCATGTGCTCCAGGACATGCTGTCTCTGTCCTAATCTGTGTCGACCCAGCTGGAACACGCAGTTTGCTTCTTCTGTCTTNTTACATCTGATGGTTCCCAAGGTTAAGGCCTCAAGGTCTCAGCCCTGGGCATGTGCTCCAGGACATGCTGTCTCTGTCCTAATCTGTGTCGACCCAGCTGGAACACGCAGTTTGCTTCTTCTGTCTTGCACAGAAACACATGTCCATACATACACACCTGGACACATGTGCACTGAACACACAGTCACACATGAAGAGCCATGCATGTAGTCACACATGAAGAAGAGCCATGCATGCATAGGCACGAGCACACATTTAGGCAAAAGCACATGCGTGAATGTCCATGCACATGTGAATGTGTCTGTGTGCACACAGGAATATGTACACATGTGTGTGCACACATGCACACATGAACAGGCATGCACTCACTCCCCCATAAAGCAGACCCACACAGAGCATCTGGTGGGGTGACAGGCTCTACTGAAGACTAATGGCCAGAGGGACATGGCAAAGGGCCTTGAAGACACAAAACAGCCTCCACTGGCAGATGAGGTTATTCCTTCTCAACGGTCCTTCTGGCTCCTGCCTTGCCCACCCCCAACCCACACAACACCTTCCGTCTCTCCACCTCCTAACACCCTTCGTCTCCTTCCTCCCTCTTTTCTCTTCCTCCTGGTCTCATTTCTGACAAAGCAGTGGGTTGGTGGCACAAGCCCTCATATACTCAGTTTCATGGGGTCTTTTTCCCAGCCCAAACCCTTCTCAAAATGTTTTTCAAAACCCATGGTGCTTTCCCCCTTGAGAAGAATTCTGCTGCCAGTTGTTCAGATAAGTGACTGTTTAAAATCTCTTTATACAGGAATGAAAAATCGAAAGTTTCAAGAAGTTCCTCTCCTGAGCTAGCTCTGTCACTTCCCACAGAATGTTGGTGCCTCTTAGGTGTTTCACCCTCCTGTTTTCTCACCACAAGAAACAATGCCAGGATTCCAGACATAGTGTTAGGCCAGGCAGTTTGCAATTTCCCCGAGAGATTCTAGGAACAAGGCACTGAAGCATTCTCAATAAACAAGCAATTCACATCAGTGGGTGATGAATGTTTTCAATCCCCCAGGACATTTTCCTACTGACCACCTTCTCCACACCTAGTTTAATTGTCCATGAAATTCATCAGCCTAGAATGCGAGTTGGGAAAGCCTATTGCCAGGACATGGTAAACTCAGAATCCTCAAAGGCAAACTGTTCAAGACATTGACCATGGATATGGCCTCTCCAGGAACGTGGATGAGCCTGTAATTCCAAACACTGAGCAAAGCCTCCAGACTGAATGAGGACAGGTGAAATCAAGGCCACAGAGCTGTCCTGCCCAGGAAGGAAACAATGAGCTTATCTTTAATTTTACAGTAGGTTTATCAGGAAGTGTACAAACTTTTTGATGAATGAAAAATCAGTACTATTTAGTCTGTATCATTTTGCCCCCTCAGAATCCCAACTATCAAAATCACA
>NW_007735697.1:36989-40571 GCF_000696425.1 Galeopterus variegatus | reverse complement strand
CACAGAAATTTCTGGAATCTTCCCACATGTTCACGTTCCTTTGAGTTGATGATCAAAATATGGTACCATGGTTAGAATCCAAGAAGCAGTGAGTCTGCCAAACATGAAAATTCAGGCTAAACAGAAACTCTAAATCCAGAGTTGTTGGAGCATTGCATGACAGTTGTTCGGACTGTCATCGACAAGATCAAGTTTGGCAAAGATCTTGACACACTCCCCTCCCCCAATCCACACAAAAGCCACACATTGTCCACATGTCTAATTCTCAGTGCTCTCGGCACCTCCACAGAGACCCACCTTAGAATTAGCATTAATGTCTAGGTAAGTATTAGTTGTGCATGACTGGAATGATGGTGCTCACCACATTAAAGCAAACACTCAAGTTCTTTTACAAGCATTTTCCCTGGGAGCAAAAATGCTTTTCTGTTGGCTGGGTGCAAGGGAAAGAGGTTGGAGTCTATTTGTAAGCTGGGAATTCTAGACCGGTAACAACCACCTGAGCACCCTCACTCATAGGGGTGGGAACTGGCTTCTTCCCAAGAGAATTCCATGTCAATGGCTTATAATGAAAAGAGTAAGCAGACAAATACATACTGAACTTGGTAAAGAGTCTTTGCCCTGTCAGTTCCAAGGACTAATATCTTCCAAGTGACCAAATAGTCATTGTTTTGAAATTCAAGGACTGGGCAAGGATTGGCCTTTCAGAAGAAAGGCTATCATGGGGCATATTCTACAGCTGAAGGAGCCCCCATAGAGTTTCTATTTAGTGTCAGATGTTACCTTTAACCCTACAGCAAACCTACCAACAATGTGTATTAATCCTATGTGACTTATAAATCTATGAAGGATTAAATATCTTGTCCAAGTTCACATAATAAGTGAAAGAACCAGAATTTCAGTCTAATTTTGTCTGATCCCAAACTACTGGTCTTTATTAACCTGTTCAGGCTGCTATCACAAAACACCACAGACCAGCTTAAGCAACAGAAATTTATTTTCTCACAGCTGTGGAGGCTGGCAATCCATGAGCAAGGTGCTGGCATGGCTGATTTCCAGTGAGGACTCTCTTCCTGGCTTGTGGGTGGCCACCTTCTTGCTGTGTCCTCACATGGTCTTTCCTTGGTGCTCAGGGTGACAGGGGGAGTGAGCACTCTCTAGTGTCTCTTTTTCTTAATAAATTTTATTGTGTATATTTAAGGTATACAACATTGATGTTATGGGATACATATGGATAGTAAAAGAGGTACTATAGTGTAGCAAATGAACAGATCCATCATCTCACATAGTTAGCCATTTTGTGTGTGTGTGTGTGTGTGTGTGTGTGGCGAGAGCGGCTAAAATATACTCATTTAGCATGAATCCCATAAACAGAACAATTTTATTTCCTATCGTTCTCATTTTCTATATTGGATCTCTGGACTTGTTCATCCTAGATATCTGCCACCTTGTATCCTCTGACCTGCATCTCTCTATTTCCTCCCCTACTTCCTGCCCCCGGTAATCACTGTTTTGTTCTCTATCTCTGTATATTTTTTAAAAATTTAAATTTCACATAAAAGTGAGATCAGGCAATAGTTTTCTTTCTGTGTCCTTCTTATTTTACTTAGCATAACATCCCTCAGGCTCATCCGTATTGTGGCAAGTTGCATGATCTTATTCTTTTTAAGGCTGAATAATATTCCATTATATATATGTACCACAGTTTCTTTATCCATTCGTCTATTGATGAACACTTATGTTGTTTCTGTACCTTGGCTACTATGAATACTATTCACAATGATGCCTTTTCTTATAAGGATACTGATCCTATCAGATTAGGGCCCCGCACTTATGACCTCATTTAACCTTACATCCTTAGAGGCCTCATCTCCAAATATAGCCTGGGGTTATAATTAGCACGTGCATTAAGCTAGAAGATAGCACCAAGTGTTATAGTAAAAGAGACATGGCATAGAAAATACCACTGTCTTAGTTTCCTGCTGCTGCTGTAACAATTTACCACAAACTCAGTAGATTCAAACAACACAAATTTACTATGTTGCAGTTCTAAGAATCAGAAGCCCCAAATTGGTCTTATAAGGTAAAATCAAAGTGGCAGGGAGGGATTCAAAAAGCCACCCTGATGGAGGTCTTCCTATGCGTCAGGTTGTGGCAAGCTATTAAGCACTTTGCATGTATTCTTTCATTTCATCTTAATTTAGATACCAAGACATCTACTCATTTGAAGTGTACATTCAATCGTTTTTCATATATTTATGGGGTTGTCACCATGATCTAATTTTAGCACATTTTTATCACCCCCAAAAGAATCCCCTACCCATTAGCAGCCCCTCCCTGCCCACCCCCCCTTCCCTCACCCACTAACCCCCCTAATCCCAGGGAGCCTCTCATCTGCTTGCTCATCCTGGACATTTCGTATAAACGGTAGTGAACAACGTGTGGTCTCTTGTGACCAGCTGCTTCTGCTTAGCATGGGGTTTTCAGGATTCTGCCATGTCGTGGCTATGTCAGCACCTCACTCATTTTTACGGCTCAGTCATATTCCCATGTAGGCATAAACCACAATTCCATCCTTTGGCTATTGTGAATAATGCTGCCATCGACAGTCAGGTATGTTTTTTTTAATACTATTTTATTTATACTCATGAATAAAAAAATGACTATACTATCATGTTTACATGTATATTGACATTGGAAAAACAGAAATCAATTATGAATCACATTTACACTTTATAAAGAACACACAAACATTAAGACACTGTTTGCAGAAAGCAGAGTGGGACAGGGGAACCACTAGCTGTAACATTCACTTTCATTAAAGAACAGCAGCCCTCCGAGAAAAATCAGATCAATTAGTAATATTCATCTGATGTCAGAGGTAGGGTCCCGGAGGTTCCAATAGCCAGCCTCAACTCACCCTGTCCTCTTACCAGGTTCTCGACTCCACCATAGCAAAGAATTCAGGGGCAGAGTCACAGTAGACAGTGAGAACAGGTTTAATGTAACAGATAAGGAATACAGCTCCCACAGAGATAGTGCAGCCTAGCTCCAGAGACTGAGCAGGGCCCACAGCAAGTCCAACACAAAGTAAGTTCAGTGCAGACATCCAGTCTAACACAAAAGCAAGAAAAACATACTTAAAGTTCAGTACAAAGTGCAGGCTGGCTCAAGAGAGTCAGATACTGCTTGCTGAAAGTAAGTTTGATACAAAGTAAAGCATAGACACCTCAGCCAGCAAAGTGCAGGTTGCTTCCAGGAAAGTGAGCAGCAACCCCACCTTCTGCTGGGATTCAGCTCTTATAGTTTCTCTATCTAATGAATATTCAATGAAGGGGTGGTTCCCAGTTATGTAACATTTAGTCTTGCACATGCTCAGTCGGTCTCTTCCTGGAGCATGTTCATTGGTCATATCCTATCACATGCACCAGGCAGATTCAAGAATGTTCTGTGCTCTCTACTGAGCATGCCCAGCCACTGGATTTGCTTAACTCAGTCCCCTTGTGGTCTCATTTGCCCCTTGTTGGTGCTGAAAATAGGTCTAACTGGCAACAGTAACTTTCCTCCAGGGGAGAGCCCAGAGGA
>NW_007735697.1:35904-36230 GCF_000696425.1 Galeopterus variegatus | reverse complement strand
GAGACCTCAGGGAGTGGCTGGAAACCCAGAGGCATGTCCTGAAACCTGAGCCCAGGGAAACCGAGCACCTCCTGTATCGCATCTGTACTAGAAAATAATACGTGCAAAGGGAAGTTAGTGATTGTGCTGATTCTATCGCTCTCACTAGCCAGTTTTTCTTCCTCATGCTCGCTGCAAAGAAAGAAAACAAAATCTGAAGAAAAACATGGTCTTACTCTTCACAACAGAAGGGCCACCTCTGCCCCGAGGGGCATGTTGAACTCAGGGTGCATGTGGATGAATGCTGCATCTTGCTTCTGAGCCTTGGGTGGAATCACATTCATGTT
>NW_007735697.1:34765-35473 GCF_000696425.1 Galeopterus variegatus | reverse complement strand
GTTTCTTGACTCCATGGATTGATATCTTATATGCATTTTGGGAAATCCTCAGCCATTACACCTTTAGTGACAGCTTTTTCCCCCTTCTCTCTCCCCTCTCTGTCCCCCTCTGAGTCCAATTACCCACACACAGTAGTAACGAGACTCATCCACCTCTGGTTCTTCCCTCTTCCTCAGGGAAGGCCCTTCAGGGATTTGGATGGAAATTCTAGTGGGTCACTGGTCAACCATGAAAGACTGTGATACATCCACTTGTGACCTTTAGAGGTTTCAGCTTGCTGCTTTAGTGCACACATCCCACAGCTTTAAAATGTGCCAAAAGTCTTGAGGGACCAATCAGCAGCCCTGTCCTCTGAGGAAACATAATCTCCCAAGCTCTTGGAGATTCAGGAGGATTTTGCTCTGACTTTTAGGAAACCTTGGCCTGGCTTTTCAATCATCTCCAGAACATACAGAATGTCTTGTAGAAAACACCAACCACATCATGAGACAGGAGGTGCTCAGTTTCCCTGGGTCCAGGTTTCTGGACATGCATCTGGTTTCCAGCCACACCTCAAGGTCTCAGGCCCCTCCTCTAAGCCCTCCCCTGGAGGAAATATACTGTTGTCAGTTAGACCTATTTTCAGCACCAACATGGGGAAAATGATACCACAAAGGGCTGGCTTATGCAAATCCAGTGGCTGGGCATGCTCAGTAGAGAGGGGTTAT
>NW_007735697.1:29833-34072 GCF_000696425.1 Galeopterus variegatus | reverse complement strand
TAACCCTGGTAGCTGAATGACCTTCCACTACAGGAGCTAGAGAGCACAGAACATTCTCAAATATGTCTGGTGCCTGTGATAGGATCTGACCACTGAGCATCTCCAAGAAGAGACCAGCTGAGCATGTGGAAGACCATGTTACACAACTGAGATCCACACTTTTTATTGAATATTCATTATTCATTTGACAGTGAAACTATAAAAGCCAGAATCCAGCAGAAGGGATCATTCTCTTGAGCCAGCCTGTACTCGGTACTGAACTTTAAGTGTGTATTGCTTCCTTTTGTTTTAAACTTGGTGTGGGCCCTGCTAGTCTCTGGAGCTAGGCTGCTCCCCGCCCCCTGTCAAATCTGTATCTCTTCTTTGTTACATTAAACCTGTTCTCACTTCGTCCTGTAACTCCACTCTTGAATTCTTTCCTGTGGCAGAGTCAAGAACCTGGTAAGAGTATGGGGTGTGTTGAGACTGACTACTGGGACCCCCCAGACATCAGTCAGTGCTTCTCGAGTTGTGTAATCTCTCAAACCAGCACCAGCCATGAGTGACCAACCAATACTTCCCCAGTTTCTCTGTCTCCCACGTGGGCCAAGTGTGCTATCAGTCCCTACTGAAAATTAGCAAAAATCCTGCCCTAGAATTCTCTCTTTATGAAATTCAAGTTCATCTAATTATTGTTTCCACAACTCTGTCTGTTATGCCTTCAAAACTAGGATTTTTATAGTTTATCTGGCTTTTTCCTAGCCATTGTGTTGAGCAGCAGGTGGGCAGGGCCAGCAATCACAGCTTTCATTGTGACTCTACCCTTCCCTGTGTCCTGGCCACGCCCTCGTTAGTTTCATCCTCATCCACCAATGGGCTGTGAGCATTGAGAGCGAGGCCACAGCCACTTCAGTGTTGCTTAGCACCACCTGCTCCCAGAGGCTCTGGCTCAGTTGCACATATGTGCCCTTAGTTGAAGGAAGTGATTCTGCAGTGCTTGGAAGATGGTGATGTGGCCCCCCTTTCCTTTTCTCTGCCCTGAGATGTCAGAGGAAACCCGACAGAGGAAGTTGGCTGTGGCCAAGAAAAAGGTTAGTCACAGTCCTGATGCCCCTCTGATGGTGGGACAGGAGCAGGACTCTGTGACACTTCTGAGGCACATGGGGATCACCCCTCTGCACCTATTGACTCCCCTCACCAAAGTCTTCTCAGCCATCCCTGACCCCTCAGCAGCCCAGCCCCTGCCTTTGCCAGGAGCCCCCTGTCATTACTGCCTGTAGCCCGGCCTTTGACGTGATGTCCCAGTCTCCTAAGCGTTTTCACCCTCTTTCCAGCTTCTCCAGTGGCGGCACAAATTTCCATTTGGAAGGACACTCAGGACGAGGGGACCCAGGACCGAGAGAGGTTTCTGGTTCCCTCACTCTCTTCACTTAGACATTGACGACCTGAAAAGAGTACACTTCACCAGTGGCCTCAACATGTAGACAATATCTCTGGGTGACAATTGGGAGAATGGGTTTGGTTTGGTTTTCTCCCAAGTTTCTACTCTCTAGAGACACTTTACAATTTATTTCTGAGTCTGTATCTCACATTAGAATTCCCTAGGATTCTGGGACCAGAGCACCTTTCAGTCAGTGCTCTCTGGAGGGAGATGCTCTTATCTTCTGTGGAACAAATCCTGGGCAACTCAACTTCAGAGCTTGAATCTTGCCCAGATCATTTCAATCTGTGGTGCCACAGGATTCATAGGGGTCATCTTTCTGAAGCGTCAGATTTGCTTGATTCTTTTGAGAGAGAAAAAAAACTTATTAATGTACTTAGGGATGACATTCACCTAGATTTGTAAAATCATAATAGACTTCTCTCTGAAATGATGCTCGGGTTGTCCTCTTTTTGTTAGGTCTCCAGATCTCTAGGGTTGTGCCCTCACTGACGTCTGCCATTAGGATTCATTGATGTAAACATCTGAAAGTACTGGTGTGCAGCTCGCACAGCTCTGTGAGAGAGGACCCCAATGTCTGATTTGAATTTTGCCACCTGGAAGCTGCTGACTCATGACAAAGCCCCAGAAGACTGAAGTTAAATTTCCTTATTGCCTTTTTTTAGTCATATTATCAGTCCATTTCTTCAGCCACTTAATGATCATTACAACACTTCATAGGGCTGCTGGTGGCATTAAATCAGGTGGTATAAGTAAGAATATTTTGTAAAAACTGTAAAGTAGGATGCAAGAATAGGGGTTATAGTTCTCCTGAATATTACTGCGTTTCCTTTTCACGGTTAAGAGATTACCAACAGAGAAACAGCCTTGGTGGTCCTCCAGGAGCAAAGAACAAAATGAAAACTGGCAGTAGCCCTGATTCAACCACTTCTGGGGGCTTCCAGTTGCCTAAGCAGGTGAGGCTCAGCTGGTCAGGCTGCTGGGAACAGGGGGCTCAAGGGGCAGTGGGAGTAATGGTAACAATCATGGAAGAAGTGTCAGGGACTGGTTAAGAAGTCTGGGTTAGAATCCCACCTCTCCCTGTGCTAGGGATATGATTTAGGACTCTTCTCTGAGCTTCTCCCTCGAAGCTGTACCCACAAAGATGGACACCGAGCTTGGCTCTCATTGGATGCAGCTGCAGGAAGCACAGGATGATGTTGATAACACCAAGTTCCAGGGCTCAATACCTGTACTGGCCACCACCAAGAAAAAAAAAAAAGTACAGGATGAGAGCTGCTCAGGAGGGGAGGGACAATGGGGAAGAGAGACCTTGAGAAGTGGGCACAAAGGGGCGACAGGAGGAGGGCCTGGTTCAGGTCAGGCAGGAAAGAGACTTTTGCCAATTGATGGGGAAGAAAGGACATCAGAGGGCTTAGCCATTGAGGGGGACAGAGCGTCTCCATGTGTGCTCTCCTCTCTTCTAGCCCACATCATACATACATCACTGGGGAGGCCTTTGTGACATCACTTTATGTGAAGGAGCTGGAAGTAAGTGCCCCTGCAGGCCAGCCTCCCGACCACCCTGCCATGGTAGGGGCTGGGTGCCCCGCTGCCAGCTGAGATGGCCCCCACCCCCACCCCTAATGATTGCTCTCTCTACCTCTTCCAACCCTCCTCCAACTCCTGCTCTCTGCATGTGCCTCAGAGCCGGTGCCTAGATCTGGCAGAAGCCTGGTACTCCAGCTACGTAGAAAACAAACATTGAAGGAGCATGATCCAGGAATTGGTAAGAGTCCAGTGGGGTCCCCTGATTCCACACTGCCAATCCTGCGCTCAAATTTCCCCTTGGGGCTCTAAAGAAGGGGGCTGGAGGCCCTAGTTCCAAGGGAGAATGGGGTGCTGGGGTCCTAGGTCTCAGTGGGAAGGACCCCTGACCATGCAGCATGGCTCTCTCTGTTGCTGCCCTGTCTGCCCACTCTCTCTTCTCCATACACCCCAGCTTTAATCCTCACCACACATGCCCTGGGCTGTCCCCCTCCTGGAAACACTAGGCTGACTGTTGTCAGAAGCCCTGTGTTCCCACCCTGACTTTGCTTTGTCTTCGGTTTTGGACAAGCCACCTCTCCTGCCTGGGCTTGAGTGTCCTGAGATAGAATTACAGGGTGTCAAAGGTCCCTTTCAGCTCTAAGAATGAAAGATTTCTGGACACACTTGAAACATCAGGGAGACAGGGAGCTTGCCTGTCCTTTTCATTCCTGGGTCCCTTCTATTAAGAACAGTCCCTGTCCCATAGTGTGTGGTTCATGGTGAATACATGTACCCTTGTGAATCACAAGCTGGGAGAAGAGTAGTCTTTCCTTTCTTAGCCTCCATTTCTAGAGGTTTCTATGATTGTCCTTTAAAGAGAATCCAGATTCAGATGTTCAGCTCTGTAGCTGTGAGTGAAAACCAACAAAGACCCAAATTCTCTTTCCTTGGGATATGAGGAGAGTTTGTCAATTTGCATCCCCATAGGATCTGAGAGCTTTTCCTTGAAAATCCATTCATGTCCCCTGCCCACCACCCTGGTCTGGGGAATGGAACTCAAAAGGACAACCTCAGTCACCTTCCTGTGACTCCACACTGAAAAATGGCACCAGAAAACTCTGAATCAGCTGGAAAGAGGAACATGATTTCTTTGTTTGCTCATTCCATGGATGATGGGTTTGGGGAAAGACTCAGATGGAGACGCCATAGGCTTGTCTTGCCCACTCCCAACCTGGACAAGGCTCGCCCGCTGCACCCCACCCTCAGCCCCACAAGGTCCCTGAGAATCTGGTCTCACTGGTGGGCCTGTC
>NW_007735697.1:26624-28833 GCF_000696425.1 Galeopterus variegatus | reverse complement strand
AGAGAGGACCCCAATGTCTGATTTGAATTTTGCCACCTGGAAGCTGCTGACTCATGACAAAGCCCCAGAAGACTGAAGTTAAATTTCCTTATTGCCTTTTTTTAGTCATATTATCAGTCCATTTCTTCAGCCACTTAATGATCATTACAACACTTCATAGGGCTGCTGGTGGCATTAAATCAGGTGGTATAAGTAAGAATATTTTGTAAAAACTGTAAAGTAGGATGCAAGTATAGGGGTTATAGTTCTCCTGAATATTACTGCGTTTCCTTTTCACAGTTAAGAGATTACCAACAGAGAAACAGCCTTGGTGGTCCTCCAGGAGGAAAGAACAAAATGAAAACTGGCAGTAGCCCTGATTCAACCACTTCTGGGGGCTTCCAGTTGCCTAAGCAGGTGAGTCTCAGCTGGTCAGGCTGCTGGGAACAGGGGGCTCAAGGGGCAGTGGGAGTAATGGTAATGATTGTGGAAGAAGTGTCGGGGACTAGTTAAGAAGTCTGGGTTAGAATCCCACCTCTCCCTCTGCTAGGGATATGATTTAGGACTCTTCTCTGAGCTTCTCCCTCGAAGCTGTACCCACGAAGATGGACACCAAGCTTGGCTCTCATTGGATGCACCTGCAGGAAGCACAGGATGATGTTGATAACACCAAGTTCCAGGGCTCAATACCTGTACTGGCCACCACCAAGAAAAAAAAAGTACAGGACGAGAGCTGCTCAGGAGGGGAGGGACAATGGGGGAGAGAGACCTTGAGAAGTGGGCACAAAGGGGCAACAGGTGGAGCGCCTGGTTCAGGTCAGGCAGGAAAGAGACTTTTGCCAATTGATGGGGAAGAAAGGACATCAGAGGGCTTAGCCATTGAGGGGGACAGAGCGTCTCCATGTGTGCTCTCCTCTCTTCTAGCCCACATCATACATCACTGGGCAGGCCTTTGTGACATCACTTTATGTGAAGGAGCTGGAAGTAAGTGCCCCTGCAGGCCAGCCTCCCGACCACCCTGCCATGGTAGGGGCTGGGTGCCCCGCTGCCAGCTGAGATGGCCCCCACCCCCACCCCTAATGATTGCTCTCTCTACCTCTTCCAACCCTCCTCCAACTCCTGCTCTCTGCATGTGCCTCAGAGCCGGTGCCTAGATCTGGCAGAAGCCTGGTACTCCAGCTACNTGCTGGGTTCTGAGGCAAACAGCACAGGCAGTGCTGGAGGGCACACAGCACCACCATGCCACCACCAGCTGTGTGCTGTCCCAGGCCCATGAGCTCCAGGAGCATCTGGCTAAACTGTAGACTGGCTTCATTGGGCTGGCATGCCAGCTGCCCTGCCAGCCTGCCCTCCACTCTCAACCCCTGGGCATTTATTTCCCAACCTGGAAAATGGGGTGGTAGAGACCTCACATGAAATGGTACCTAGGAAGGCACCCTGTGAGCCAGTGCCCCGCGTCCCCTTCCCTGTGCTGTGGGTCTCCAGCTGCATCAGGTGGCTGCCAGTTGCTTCTCTTCATCCAGACCAATTAGAACATGGAGGTAACCAGTGCTCTGCAGTCAGGGCAGCATGTGAAGATGGAGCTGGCTGAGAAGTTGGACCAGAAAAGAAAAAAAATAAATAAAAATAAGAAAAAAAAGAGAGAAAACACCAAAAAGTAGAAGAAAACACCAAGATGAAGCAGAAAACACCAAAATGAAGGAGAAAACACCCAAAAGGTGAAAATGCACAGAAGAACAAAACACCCATAAAAGGAAGAAAACACCCANCCTGCTTGGCCAATGTAAACAGGCAGACAGGTAAGCTGGGACTGGGGTGGCCTGGGAGCAGGTGGGGGTAAGAGAAAGAGGTATTTGCCAGCAGACGGCAAGTCTGCTCATCTGAGCCTCAGTGTCCCTGTCTACAGAGAGGGGTGGAGTGCCCATTGTCAGCCACCTACAGTTGTCTTGAGCACAGGAATGTAAAGAATTCTATTTGAAAGTAGTTTGTATGATTGACCATCATCTGGGCATGAGAAATGATTAGCCGGGAAGCCATGGTCTGGGGTGAGGAGCCTGAATTAGGAGCTGTCGGTTGAGAAGAGGGTTTTGTGCAACTCCAAAGGCCAGAGGCCCTTATCATCTAAGTCCTTTCTCAGCTGAGCCTCCATTCCTGGAGCCTCCAGCAGGGCCCAGTGAGGAAGAACAGTGGCTGCAGGTGGAGGCTGAGCAGCTGCAGAAGCAGCTGGAGA
>NW_007735697.1:23644-25238 GCF_000696425.1 Galeopterus variegatus | reverse complement strand
AAAAAAAGGAGAAAACCCAAAAAAAGGGAAAAAAAAAAAAAAAAAAAAAAAAAAAAAAAAAAAAAAAAAAAAAAAACACCCAGAAAAAATACAACGAAGAAAGAAAATAGTAAAAAGAAAGAGAAAAAACAAACCACAAGAAAAAAGAAAAAAACATAAAAGAGAAACCAAAAATAAGAAAAAACAAAAAAAGAAAAGAAAGCAGCAGGGTGCCCTTACCGGTAGTCTAGCCTCCAGGGCCTATGGAAGAAGACCAGTACAATTGGTCCCATGGACATGCTTGGCCAGGGGGCCCTAGGGTCAGGCCAGGGCAAGGGGTTCTTTAGTGCCAGGGCAGGCCAAGGAAGCACTTAGGGCAGGCCTACCAGGCCAGGTGTGCCCTTACTGGCAGTTCAATCCAGGCCAGGGTGGCCCTTAGCACCAAACAGGCCAAGGGGTTCCTGGACAGGCCAATCAAGGGGGTACTTAGGGCACTTAGGGGTGCCTTTAGCAGCAGGGTGGCCCCTATGGCAGTGGTCTACTAGGGGCAGACCAGTAAAGGGGGGCCACATGACAGCCCAGGCCAGTGGGTTCCTTGGACAGACAGAGCAGGCCAGCCCTTAGTGGTAGGAGGCACTTGGCAGCATGCCTGGCCAGGGCAGCCCTTAGTGGCAGGCAAGGGCACAGGGGCCCTAGGGGCAGGTCAGGTCATGGGGGCAAGCCCAGGCAGGACTTGCCAGGGTGGTCCTTGGCTCTGGACCAGTCTGGGCCAGGTGGGCCCAGAGTGCCAAGCCAGGCTGGCAGGATAATAGGGACAGGCCAGGCGAGACTAGGGGGGCCCTGGGGCAGGCCAGGCAGGGCCAGGGGAGCCTTAGGAGCAGTCCAAGCCAGGCAAGGAGGTACTTGGGGTAGGCCTGCCTGACCAGGGGAACCATAGTGGCAGTCCAGGCTAGGCCACAGGGGCCCTTGGAGCAGACCAGGCCAGTCTAGAGTGTCACTAGAGGCAGGCCAGGCCAGGGAGGTCCCTAAGGGCAGGCCAACCAGCTGGGCCCCTTAATGCCAGGGCAGACCAAGGAAGCACTTAGGGCAGGCCTGCCAGGCCAGGGGGTCTCCAGTGGGGCCAGGCTGGGCCAAGGAAGCACTTGGGGTAGGCCTGGAAGTTTCTTAGCAGAAGGGGGCCATTAGCGGCCGGGAAGCCCTGAATAGTAGGTCTGGCCATGGAGGCCCTTAGCACCAAGTGTGTTAGGCCAAAGGAGCCCTTAGTGCCAGGTCAGGCCAGGGCAGCCCTGAGGCAGGTCCAGCCAGTGGGTCTCTTCTATCCACCTGGTCAGGCTCACCCATAGTGACAGTGGGGCCCTTAGCAGTGGACCTGACCAGGGACTGTTAGTGGCAGGCCAGGAAAGTCCAGGGGCATCATTAGTGGCAGTCCAGGCCAGGTCAGGACAGGGGGTCTCTTAGAGGCAGGCCAGGCTGGGGGTTCCCTGGGGGGGGGGGTCTGTCTTTCTTTCTTGGGGGCCCAAGGGGAGGCCAGGCCAGGGCTTCCTGCCTGTTCATGGCAGGGCAGGCCAGGGGGGACACAGATGGGAGGGAGGGAGGGAGGGAAGGAAGGAGGGAA
>NW_007735697.1:0-22644 GCF_000696425.1 Galeopterus variegatus | reverse complement strand
AAGGAAGGAAGGAAGGAAGGAAGGAAGGAAGGAAGGAAGGAAGGAAGGAAGGAAGGAAGGAAGGAAGGAAGGAAGGAGAAAGAAAGAAGAAGGAAAAAAGAGAGGAAAAAAGAGAGGAAAGAGAGAGAAAGAAAGAGACCCCAAAGAAGGAAGGAAAGAAGGAAAGAAGCAAAGAAAGAAAGAAGGAAGGAAGGAAGGAAAGAAAGAGCCCCAAAAGAAAGAAAGAAAGAAAGAAGAAGGAAAGAAAGAGACCCCAAATAAAGGAAGGAAGGAAGGAAGGAAGGAAGGAAGGATAGAAGAAAGGAAGGTAAGAGCCCCAAAAGAAAGAAGGAAGGAAAAAAGGAAGGAAGGAAAGAAAGAAAGAAGGAAGGAAGGACAGAAGGTGATTGAACACCAGTCCAAGTGTTGTCTTACAGGCAGGCAAGCTAGGCCAGGGGGGCCATAGCACTAAGCAGGACAAGGGGGCCATGGTGGCAGGCCCCCTTAGTGGCAGGCCCCTTAGTGGCAGGCCAATCCAGGCCAGGTGATCTCTTAGATGCTGGCCAGTGGGTCTCTTAGCACCAAGACAGGCCAAGAGGGCCCAGGGACAGGCCAGTCAAGGGGGGCACTTAGTGGCAGGGGTGACCTTAGTAGCAGGGTGGCCCTTATGGCAGTGGTCTGCTAGTGGCAGACTAGTAAAGAGGGGCCCTATGGCAGGACAACCAGTGGGTTTCTTGGGAAGTAAAGGCCAGGAGGGCCCTTAGTGGTAGGAGGCCCTTGGCAGCATGTCTGGCCAGGGCAGCCCTTAGTGGCAGGTGAGGACACAGGGATCCTAGGGGCAGGCCAGACCATGGGTGCCCTCAGTAGAAGGGAATCCCAGGCAGGTGTGACCTTAGTGGCAGATCAGGCCAAGACAGAGGTGGCTCATAGATCCAGGCCAGGACAGGACAAGCAGGGCCAGGGCTTCCTTAGGAGCATGCCAGGCCAGGTTAGGGGGCACTTGTGGTAGGCCTGGATAGGCCATGGGGTGCCCTAGGAGCAGGCTAGGCCATGGGGTGCCCTAAGAGCAGTCCAGGCCACTCTAGGGGGGGTCCCTAGAGGCAGTTCAGGCAAGGGGTCCATAGGGGCAAGCAATGCCAGTGGAGCTCCTAGTGCCAGGCCAGGCCAGGGAGGCCCTAGGAACAGGCCAGCCAGGGGACCCCTTAGTACTAGGCCAGGCTAAGGAAGTAGTTGGGGCAGGCCTGGAAGGCCCTTAGCAGAAGGGGGGCCATTAGCAGGCAGGGGTGCCATGAATAGTAGGCCTGACCATGGAGGCCCTTAGTGCCAAGTACTGTATTGTAGCCACACAAAATGGACTACAACAGAAAATTTGTATCTGGAGTGGGGTGTTGCTTAAAACAGACACTTGAAAATGTGGAAATGGCTTTGGAACTGGGTGTTGAGGAGAGTTTGGAGGAGTTTAGAGGACTCAGAAGAAGACAAAAAGATGAGGGTAAGTTTGGAATATCTTAGAGACCTATTAAATGGTGGTGAGCAGAATGCTTGTTGGAAATATAAACTGTAAAGACCATTCAAAGGAGGTCTCAGATAGAAATAAGAAGTTTATTGGAAACTGGGGCAAAGATCACCCTTGCTGTGAACTGGCAAAGAACTTGGCTGCATTGTGTCCATGCCCTAGGACTTTGGAAGTTGGAACTTAAGAGTTGTGAACCAGAGTATTTGGTGGAAGAAATTTCTAAGCAGCAAAGCATTAACAAAGCTGCATGGCTACTTGTAACAGCCTACTCTGAGTTATGGTGGCAAAGCCATAACATAAATCCAGAATTAAAAGGTAAGCAGAGTGTAAAGATTTGGAAACTTTGCAGCCTAGCCATGTGGTAGAGAAGCAGAGAACATTTTCAGAAGGAAAACTCAATGGTACTAAGAAGATTAACACAAAAGAATGGGACTATCAAGAGGAGAAAGAGGCCCTGAAGGCATTGCAGAAGCCTCTGGGGCCAACTCTTTGATTTCAGGCCCAAAGATCTAGGGAGACAAAATGGTTTTGGGGAACTGGCTTGAGGAACCCTCCACGGGCTCACTGCTCAGGGCCACCTTGAGAAACTGCATCTAGCACCAGCACCCCAGCTGCTTTGGCTGCTCCAGCTGTGGATAGATTGGCCCCAGGTGTAGCTGGACTTTCAGCTTTGGAAAACACAAGCCAGAAGCCTTGGGGGTGTCCACGTGATGTAAAGTCTTCAGACACAGAATGCCAGAGCTCGGAAGGCTTGGGAGCCTCCACCTAGATTTCAAAGGATGTATGGAAAAGTCTGTGGGCCCAGGAAGAGATCTGTCACAGGGGCAGAGTCAGTGCAGACAGCCTTCACTAGAGCAATGCCAAGTGGAAACATGGGGTTGGAGTAGCAGCAGAGAAACCCCATCAGCCACCATGTCTAGTGGAGCCATGAGAGCAGGACCACCATGGAGACCCCAGACCTGTGGAGCTACAGAGTGGAATGACAGCCTGGGAGAGGTGAAGTGTGGCCTGCAACCAGGAAAGCCATAGGAGCAGAGCTGCCCAAGGACTTGGGGACCCAACCCCCACACCAGCATACAGAGGACATGCAACATGGACTCAAGGTACATGATTCACCACCTTTGAGATTTAATGTCTGTCCTGCTAGATTTTGGACTTGCTTAGGACCTGATACCCCTTTCTTTTGGCCTATTTCTCCCTTTTGGAATGGGAATATGTACCCTATGTTTGTCCCAACACTGTATCTTGGAAGTGGATAGCTTGGATTGATTTCACAGATGGGACTTTGAACTTTGTACTCCCGACTTGAAACAAGACTGTGGGGATGAAATTAATGTATTTGCATGTGAAAAGGACATGAGTTTTGGGAGCCAGGGGCAGACCATGCCATAGTGTATGGATTCAAAATGGTGGTCAGGGGTGTGGTTCCGAGGGCATTAAAAGAGGAGCACATGAGAGTCTCTCTCTGCTCTCTCTGCTTCTACCATCTTTCAATGTGAGACCCCTGGGTCACTGTTGCCACCCCCAGAGGGACTTTGTACTCCCTACCCTCAGAACCTGTAAGCAAAATTTTGTTTTTCTTTGTAAATTACCCAGTTCCAAGTATTCTGTTATAGCAACACAAAACAGACTAAAACAGGTCCTGAGGCAGGCTATGTCAGCAGGTCTCTTGTGTAGGCCTGGATAGGCCTGCCCTTAGTGGCATTGGGGCCCTTAGCAGCAGGTCTGGACAGGGCAGCCCTTAGTGGCAGGCCAGGAAAGGCCAGGGGCACTCTTAATGGGAGGGCAGACCAAGGGGGCCCTGAGGCAAGCCATTCACAGATGCCCTTAGTGGCATTACAAGCCATGTCAGGCCAGGGGGGCCCGTAGCACCAAACAGGCCAAGGGGGTCCTGGGGCAGGTCATTTGAGGGGGGCTATTAGTGGCAGGCCAGGCTCAGGGAGGGGCAGGCCTTTAGCAATGCTTTATCATTTATACTTTGCCAGAAATTTTTCTTTTTCATTAAAGTATCAAACATTTACGAAATGTGTATTTTAATAATTATCCTTATTTTTGTAGCTTCTTCAGAATCTACATTTACTTTTTTTCCACTCCCACACTTGTGTATTTTTATTTGAGTCAAATTTATTTAATTAAAATAAACACTGAAAGTGAATACATGGTTTTTGTTGGGTTTTTATTATTCAAATAAACAGCTTTCAGATTTACTAGTCTATCAATTCTGTAATTTTCCCCTCTCCTGATAATTTGATTTCCTTCTTTTGTGTTTAGTATATCTATTCTCCTGTGAATCTTAGGTTTGTTATTATTTTCTTACCTTCTCATGATGAATAAGTACTTTTAGAATATTTTGATATTTATTGTTTAATAATGACATATAAGGCTGTGAATTTGCGTTAGAAAAGAAATTTGACTATATCTGGTTTGTTTTAGCAATTTAACTCTGATGGACTTTAGTATGATTGTCTTCTCTTTTCTTTTTTATTCCCAGTTGGGACTGCCAATCTAATTGGGGTTCTTTAATCTGTGGATTGATGTATTATATCCATTTTGGAAAACACATTTTTTTATCCATCATCAATTGATGTACATTGGGTTGTTTTTACTTATTGGCTATCATGAATAATGCTGCTGTAAACATTTGCATACAAGTTTTTGCAGTCATATATTTTCATGCCTCTTGGATAGATACTTAAGAGTAGAATTACTGGGTCATATGATAACTCTCTATTTAACATTCTGAGAAATTGCAAACTGTATTCCACAGCAGCTGCATTATTTTATATATATATATTTTCACCAGCAATGTACGAGGATTCCAATTTCTCCACATTCTCACTACTCTTACTAGTTTCTGTTTTTATTTTATTTTACTTTATCTTATTTTATCTTTTTATTTTATTGTACTGTATTGTATTGTACTGTACTGTACTGTACTGTATTGTATTGTATTGTATTGTATTATAGCCATTGAGGTGGTGGGAAGTTGTACCTCATTGCAGTTTTAATTTGCATTTCCCTAATGGCTAAGTGAGCATCTTTTCATGTGTTTATTGTCCATTTGTGTATGTTTTTTGAAGAAATATCTGTTTAGATCCTTTGCCTATGTTTTCATTGGATTATTTATCTTTTTATTATTGATTTGTAAAAGTTCTTTGCATATTCTGGATACTAGACCCTTATCAGATATATGCCTTGCAAATATTACCTCCCATTCTGTGGGTTGTCTTTCCATTACTGGATGGTGTCCTTCAGTATTAACTTTCTGTTACTTGTAACTGTATACCTGAAACTGGATGATTTTTAAAGAAATGAAATTTATTTCTTACAATTTTGGAGGCTCTGAAGTTCAAGGTCCAGCAGGTATAGCTGGTGAGGGCCTTCTTCTGGGTGGGAACTCTCCACAGGGTCCCATGGTGATGCAAGGTGTCACATGGCGAGAGAATGGCAAGAGCTAGAGATCTAACCTTCTCCTTCGCTCTCCTTATAAAGCCATCAGAACCAAGCCCATGACAACCCATTAAACCAACTGACCTATTATTCCATTAATGGATTGATCCATTCACATGGACACAGTCCTCATGATCCAATCAACTCTTAAAGACCCCACCTTTCAAATACCATAGTAGGATTTCCCACCCTCTTGGCACTGGTACAATGGGGATCGAGTTCCCAACAGATGGAATTGGGGGGTACTTCAACCCATAGCACCTTGAAACACAACATTTTTTCATTTTAATGTGCTTTGCCTAGACAGCAGACACCAGAGGCCTTTCTTCTCTGTTCAGGCCCTCTGAGCTGTGCCAGCAGCCACTCTCCCTGCCCACTGCCACCTCAGTCCCCAGAAATTCTCTTCCAGTTCATAGGCCATCAGCCACATTGCACAGAGGACCCTGCCTGTGAGAACATAGAGAAACGCTTGCCCGACTGTACTCCTATGAGCTGGTGCTGAGGCTGAGGGACAGAGCCACTCTCCACAAGAAGACCCAGCCCCAGGAGCCAGCACTGTCCACCTTGCCTGGCATTTCACCTGAAAGCCAACAGGATAATTCACTTTAAGGTTCAGATTCAACAAGGCTCATAACTTTCTTCTGAGCCTGTGAAGTCACTTCCCCCGACCAGCTCTGTCGTCTACACAAGATGACTTATTCATTAGCAAGGGTGAATAATGCCTAAACACACCACTGGATTTTCCCGGGATGACAGGGTGTGATCGCGCCTGCAGAGTGGAAATCAGGCAAGTGCCTACAGTGCCTTCATGTCTCTTGATTCATAACTGGGAGTCAGGATGGAGTGCCTCTGCTGAGGCCCGTACAGCCAAAACTGGAGTGGTGGGGGTGAGGGGCATCTACACATTTCCAAAGAATTTGGGTTAACAGAAGTCTCTGTGTCTCTAAATGACCCCCTTTGATGAAGGCAGAAGAACCAAGAATAGATCCACTTTCTCCATTCAAGATTAATTGTTTTCTTTACCTCTATAGTGGAAAAGATAATATCAAACCTTCCCTTTATCCATAAAATTTATCATCACAATCAGACCTCCATTTTTCCCTTACCACGTGTATCAGTCAGGGTTCTACCAGAGAAACAGACCAGTTACACACACACACACACACACACACACATTACTATAATATATACTAAATATATATATAATTTTATAAACACATATATTAAATTTGTATACATAAAGAGAGACAGATTTCAAGAAACTGGTATACACTATCGTGGGGCTGGCAAGTCTGAAACCTGCAGGGCAGGAGCTGGGACCAAGTCCACGGGCAAAATTTCTTCTTCCACAGGGAACCCTCTTTTTGCTCTAAAGTTATTTCAATTGATCAGATGAGGCCCACGCAGGTTATCGAGAAAATCTCCTTTACTTAACATCAACATCTACACAATACCTCCACAGCAACACCCAGACACGTACTTGACTGAAGAACTGGGTATTCAGTCAAACTCCACAGGCCTGGCCAAGCTGACACTAAAAACTAACCATCACACCCTAAAATGCTTTTCTGTCATGTGGTGAGGTCCACTGGCACTATTATTTTGCAGATGTAAAAGCTGAGACACACACACAGAACAAGAAACCCACTACCTGAACCAAGGTTGCACACATAGAAGGCTGAACTTGGGGGACTCTAAGGAACTATGAGCTGGAGCTCTGGACCACACTTGCAGAGAACCCATAACTCGCCCAAGGGTGCTTGGCCAGGGCCAGCGTCAGCTTGCTAATGTCACCACTCTCCCCTCTCACCACCCTCCTGGCTCTGATCACGTCTGCCACTTGCTGAAAACCTCTTAATGGCTTCACAGTGCCTATACGAGAAAGCCCAGATTCCTTTGCAGATGGCATGAGAGGACTCAGACCTGGTCCTGGCTGCCTTTCAGCCCCCTCTGCCTGACTTAGGTGGTGACATGTCAGAGCAAGTGTGGGCCCCACACCCCAGGTCTATAGTCTCAGTGCCTTTGCACGTGCTGTTTCAGCTTTCCCTGAACACCCTTTCTGCTTTGATCATCTGGAACTCCTACTTCATCCTCAAAACCCACCTTAAGCACCACCACTACTCCTGAAAAGCCTCCAGTCCACATCTTTTCACCCAAACTTAGCCCCCATTTGGGGTAGGTTAGGTGCCCCTCCTGTGTTGTCCACTAGTCCTGGAACTCCTACTTCATCCTCAAAACCCACCTTAAGCACCACCACTACTCCTGAAAAGCCTCCAGTCCACATCCTTTCACCCAAACTTAGCCCCCATTTGGGGTAGGTTAGGTGCCCCTCCTGTGTTGTCCACTAGTACCTTCACATTTCTCTATCTGTTCTATTCTGTCACAGTGTGATATAACTGTACTTTTATATTCAATAAGCTGAGATGTTGAGAAACTAATCAGTGCCCTGTCTTTCATTTTTTGAAGAAAGAGAGATACTATAGGCCAGGAGTTGGCAAATTATAGACCACACCTGTTTTCGTAAATAAAGCTGTATTGGAACACAGCCATGCCCATTCATTTACGTCCTGTCAATAGCTGATCTCATGCTGTAATAGCACAGTTGAGTAGTTCCCCAAAAGGGCAGCAAAGCCTCAAACACCTACCTTCTGGCTCTTTACAGAAAAAGATTGCCAACCCCTGCTGTAGACTTGTCAGCACAAGGGTGCTTTGCCTCCTGCCCCTCTCAGGGAGCAGAAAGGGCAGCATGCTCTTAGTTCTGGAACTTCTTGCACTAAGGGAATTAGCAACAGCTGTGGGGTTTTTAGAACCTCTCATGAAGCCCTTCTCAACCCAGGGCTTTATTAGGAGGAGATGGAGAAGACCCTGGAGGCAGAGTCTCAGATTGGGGAGCATTCCCAAAGTTTCTAAAAGCCTATGTAAATATAGTTTAACTTCTGGCTCAGTTCTTGTTGACTGTGGGCCTCAAGAAAACTCTAGGGAAAAGACTGCACAGAATCAGAGAACCTCTCAAAGCCCTTGGAAACCTGATGCATGAACTAGAAGAAATGGCTATTTCGTGGTGCTTGAGGCTATAGAAAGGGGAGAGCATGTATTCACTCCTCAAGGAAAATATCAGCCCATGGAGGGTCAAAGAAAAAAGACACAAATTCCTCCTTCCTCTCCCACCTTCAGATATCCAAGTCTCTAGGGTGGAGTTCCAGGCCCTGGTGTCGGCTATGTCTTTGTAAGCAGAGCCCCCATGAGCAGGGTTGTCCTCCCTCAAGAAACTACAGATCCACAGAGACAGTAGCCACATCCCAAACAAAGAGCCATTCAGATGTCATTTCACCCACTGGAAGGGGCTCTGCTGTCCAGATTAGTAAATAACTCTAGTAATTATAAGTCAGAACAGGAGCCATAGGGGAAATCTTCATTTGGATGCCACCCTGACATAATTGTAGCTGAATGCCAACTTACTGAAGCCCCTGTTGTAGGACAAATACACATTCGCTGAGGGCAGGTCTTAGAAGAAGAGTTCAGCCACCCCAAGGGCTGAGAGACTGGTCAACATTTCCAGTTTAAACATGCTCATGTCAGTCTGCCCTCTCTAGGTAGGCAACTGGCATGACATATTTGTGTCCCATGGTGGAAATCCCCCTCACTTTCAAGTATCCACTTCCCCAGGAGGTGGCAGAGCCTCCATCTTCCAGCCAACCCAGAAGAATTTCCCCAGGATTTCAAGTTATTTGGAGAGCCATATGGCCATTTGTCACATTGATGCCATCCGCTCTGAAACTTTACACAAAGGAATCTGGCAAAATTACACACTGCCAAAGAGCAGGAAAAAATATTCCGTCTTCCCCCTCCCCAAGGGAAGCCAGAAATGACACTTGTTTTTTCCAAGACACTCATTCCAGAGGCATAACACAAAGGACCCAGGGAGATTTCTCATCAAAGGGCTTCAAGACAATGACAATTTCCAACATGATTGGAACTGCAGCCTTAGAAATGACTGATGTGCTATTCAGAAACTTTCTAATTGCCTTGGCTGCTCTCTACCCTTGCTTCCAGTAATTTTATTATTATTATTGTTTTGTTTTGTTTTTAGAAAATGTCTCAGTGTGTTTTCAACAGTTGTCATGGGGAATTGGCATCACAGAGACTTCTCGGAGAAAAATGACTTCAAAGGCTCATGTCCTCAAGACACACACACAATGATTTTACAAGAGAAAAAGGAAAGAATTTTGAAGATGAAAATATTGTGAAATGATCTATAAATTCATTTCTGTCTTTGGCACCCATTTGGGGCCTCACCATCTGCCATCACCTACAAATTATTGGCTTTTATTACAATGTTGTGATTATACATGGCAGCAAATACAAAATTCTAACAAATTAACAAAGCATAATTAACTCAACTGATAAATGGTTGAGAAACAGCTGCAAATAAAAGCTCTAATAAGTGAGGAAAGGCACCAGAGAGCATGTCTACAAGCATGTGTTTGGAAACATTGCTGTAATGAGACGGTTTGTCAGCTCAAAGGCGTGGGCTGATTACCAATATCAGGAGACATTTCATAACTTCGAAGCAGTTCTAGAGAGGATGATTACTGAATAATCCACGAAGTCACTCAGCAAGTACACACAAGTTTTATCATGTTGGGGGTTAAGAGGATGCATTCTGCACTTTTCAAAGACAGATACGTGCATGAGACATTCCACACTGTCTCTTTCAACCATAAAGATTATCTATATATTCGGAGTCAGGTGAAAAATGTACAGCACATAAATGCATGTGAACAAAATAGCACCAAGATGCCATGCTAAGCAAGGAAATGTCACCTGTGCTCCAAGACTCTGCAATCTAATTAATGACATTACTATTTAAAAGTTTGAGAAAGAAAGTGTATTAATTCCAAAAGCCATTTTGTTCTTGCTCATGGGGTGAAACCTTGAGGAAAGACATCTAACAGAAGACAAAATATCAGAAGAGAAAAACCAAACGATCATGATTGTGAAGCATGCTAGGCCTTTCTAACACTGGTGGGAAATACCGGCCTTCCTTATCTGTTGTCTTTCCATCCATCCAGCACTCTTGGGGAGACAGGAGTCACCAGCAGATGATACTCTTCCTTGGGACCCCTTCATTCTCCCCTTTACCTCCCACCTCATCCGTGACCCTTCATGCCCATTGCCCGATCTCAGTTTTAATTTTCCTTTCACTTTTTTCTCTTCCCTTCCTTTTAGATGCTGCCTGAACATTTTTCCTTTTCTTTTTTTTTTTTGTCCTTTTTGAGACCGGCCACACCGCACTCAGCCAGTGAGTGCTGTGAGTGCACCAGTCATCCCTATATAGGATCCGAACCCGCGGCAGGAGCGCTGGTGCGCTCCCAGCGCCACACTCTCCCGAGTGTGCCACGGCTCGGCCCAACGTTTTCCCTTTTCTATATTCTCCTTTTAGAAATTTAGAACATGCGCCTTTGAAGTCTCATCTGCAATCTTTTTTTCTCTTCATTAAGTTCCAAATTCCACTGGAAAACCGACAGGGAGAAACAAGCAGTAGAAGAGAAGGATATTTAAAAAGAAGTGGAAAAAAGAAAAGCTACTCTCACAGCAGCCAGAAAACAGCCAGGGACGTTGAGCTCATACACACTTCCCAGATCCTACTCACATCGAAGCAAGGCAATTTGGAAAATCACAGATACCCTGCAAAGGAAAGAAAAATCCTTTTCTCACAATAGCATGGGGAGGGGGTTGGTTTTATGCAGGCGCGGTGCACCTGTGTGCTGATTTTAACCTCTCCTCCCCACCTGTCTCCACGCCCTTTGGTACACCCTGAAGACACTCAGTAACGTGGAGGAACCAGCATGCTCCGTCCTGGCTTCTCTTCCAGCCCAGCCTGGAAATTCTTCAGAGACGCTCCAATCCCTGCCATGCCCACCCACCAAACATTCATTTCCCCTTTCTGTGCTCATCCTACAGATGAAACTTTCTGGGGGCGTGGCTCCACATCAGCAGCATTGGCCTGTTGCCACCAGGAGGGGTGGGTTCCTGGGGAGCCCCGCTCCTTGCCAGGTGTATTGGTTTCCTGTTGCTGCTGTAAAAAGTTACCACATACATCATGGCTTTGAAACACACAAATGGATGCTCTTACGGTTCTGGAGATCAGAAGTCTGAAATGGGGAGCACTGGGACAAAGTCAAGGTGTCAGCAGGACTGGTTCCTGGTAGGGGACACTCTGTTTCCTTGCCTCCTCCAGCTTTCCAGTGGCTGCCCGCATTTTAAGGCTCCCTCCTGCCTCTTCAAAGCCAGCAACAACAGAATCAAGTCAACATGAGCAGGCGCATGAAGGAAGCATTTCCGGATGGTAGATGTCTCCATGCATGTGACAGTTTCCATTATGGTACAGAATGCTAAGAATGGCCCTAAATTTCTGATATGGGCAACTGAGAGTAAGATGACGTCCTTCGCTGAGAAAGGGGACACAGTGGGTGAAGGGGACTTGGTGAGAAAAGGTCATAATAATATCTAGCATTTAGCTATTCATCCATCCATAAAAATTGATTGAGAGTTCTACGTGCCAGGCAGTGTGTTCTAGGCACTGGGGAGACAGCACTGAACAAGACTGATAAAATCTCTGACCCAGGGTTTCATGTCTTCTGCCAGAATTCGTGAAACTATGGCAGGCCAACTGTTAGCTTGCAAGCAGGGTAAAATCTCAGACCCTTTACAATTTTTTCAATGTTTTTAAAAAGCATATGTCTTAAGGCCTTTATACAGAAATTTTAAAGTTGGCTTATGAAATCTGCCCAAACACTGAGAAAAACTTCATTTAGCAAGATATTAATGTTATTTTTTATGTTATTTTTTAATTTATTTTTTTGCAGCTGGCAGGTGCGGGCATCCAAACCCTTGACCTTCGTGTTATAACAGTGCACTCTAACCAGCTGAATTAACTGGCCAACCCAAGATATTAATTTTAAATGTCTTCTCACTGAGTTGAAAAACAAATGAATCCCAAAGAAAGGGAGTAGATACTAACTTACTATTCTCTAATTCAATAAAAAGATTATTTTCCCATTTGTGGGATCATTTGATTTACCAATACGCAGTTGGCCAGGGTGAAAGAGAATGCCTTGTGTCCACATGTATTCCTGTTATGTGTTCCTCTGCTTCCAAAGTATACAGCTGGACCAAATTCCCCAGTGTCTCTTGCAGATAGGCGGGTGCGTGACCATTCTGGCCAATGGAATGGGGGAAAAAGAGACATATGCCACTTCCTGGTCTGGCACAGAAAACCTGCGTGATCTTCCATGCACTGTCTTCCCACATCCACCATCTGAGTGGAGGGAACACTAAGGCCCTAGAGAATGGCACCACCGTGAGGCAGAAGGACCCTGGCTCCCTGAATGACACTATGCAGCAGGCTGCCTTCCCCCAAGTTTTCACCATCAAGTGGACCGTACATGAGTAGGAAATATATGCTGTTGTACTAAGCCACTGAAATATTGGGGTTGTTTGTTACAGAGGTCAGCCTATGTTAATTCAAACAGTTTCTGTATATGGATCTCAGATCTGTCTTACACACACACATGCACAAATATACACAGGTAGAGAATTAACACAAAGCTATGCAGAAAGAAATGCCAGAACATAGCTGCCATCTACTATCACACTTCATCTTCTCACCTCCAATCTTGCAGTCTTCTCTCATACACTGAGAAATGTCCCAGATTCAAGGATTATAATTGCTGTTATTTTTAGCAAGTTATTAAAGTTATGTAAGTTATAAAGTTTTATAAATTATATAAGTGACCACTCCGGCTTATGGATGAATACATAAAATGTTGCATGGTTCCTAAGGAGACAGATGATCAACAAGAGGAGACCCTGGAAATTCAACCCTCCTCGTGGATACTGAGAATTCAATATCTATGAAGGTTGTTTGGGGGATTTAAGCAACAGAGAGATCCTTGGCACTTTCCTTATGGATCAGATGGTCCCGTTTTTGGAAGATTCGGTGAACACCCAGCTAAGGGGAGAACACAGCCAGCCTCGCTGTCCCAAAGGAAGATGATGAGCCGCTTGGGTGTTTATTAAACCAGCTTCCTTAGTTGAAATTCTGTGAACCAAGACACACCTTTGTGGTGGGGAAGAGACTGACCAAATTCATGGTCTTTAGTCCAGTCTCTGCTTTCTCCTTTCAGGAGAACATGCTTAAAATGGGATTGATAAGAATGTCACGCAGCCTGTGCTTACTGAGCACATGCCACACGGAAGGACCTATGCCCAGCACTTCAAAAGATACCAAGACAGGGAACATCACGGCCCCTGCCCATCTGCCTCGTGTACCGATGGCACTTTGCAATCCACGACGCATTTCTCAAAGGTTCTCTCCTTATCCTTCCCCAACAGTGCTGTGAGGTGGGCAAGGGTGGCTGCCCCATTTTGTGGACGAAGAAACTGAGGTTTAGAGAGCACAAATTATCTGCCGAAGGTCACAGGGCTCATTGGTGGCAGAGCTGAGACCAAACTGTACATGGACATCCAGTTCCATGCTCTTCCTATCACACCACACAAACACGGAGACTTTATTTTGATTACTGCAAGTATGTTCAGTGAATCATGGAAAATATCCAGAATTTGAGACCCGACCTAATCATATCTCAACCCACAAAATACAGTCCAGAGGTAAGGCAGTTGTCCAGGTATTTCACAAACACACACACATGTGCATGAACACATGTGTGCATGCACACACACACACACACACACACACACACACACACACACACACACACACACACACACACACACACACACACACACACACACACACACACCCAGGCACAATTCACTTACCCAGTGAACAATTGCCTCACTCCACCTCTTGAATTTTCTTTTCTTTTTTTTTTTTCCTTTTTGTCTTTTTTCGTGACCGGCAATGGATCGCAACCCTCAGTGTCGCGCCCGCACCTCGCTCAGCCAGTGAGTGGCCACCGGTCTGTATGTGGGATCCGAACCCTCGGCGGGAGCGCCGCCGCACTCCCAAGCGGCGCACTGTAGCAGTGCGCCACTGGGCCGGCCCACACCTCTTGAATTTTCTAAAACACTGCCCCAACTCTTCCCTTTATGTAACTCCTATTTGCACCTCTCTTGGTGTGGCACCACCGGGATAAGTCACAGGTGTCTCCTCAGTGAAGAAGCCACCCATAAGAGGACCCCCAGGTAGAACTTTGTGTTGACTGCCACCAGCTTTATCCTGCCGTGACAGCCCCGATGTGGGACTCTGATTTTCCCTCAGAGCACACTACAGCTTGCAGACACCCATGACGGCTGTGACAGGGCATTTACAGGGCCTGGTACTTCTCCTCCAGGGGAGCCGCAAGCCTTCTGCCCATCTATGTTTCCTCCAGCACCCACAAAGCAGACTGGAGCTGGCCTGTGGTGACTGACACAGGCAGCGGGTCACTTGGCCCAAGCCCAAAACCTGCTGACCCGATCTGCACAGGTTGTTCCCAAAACACAGGGCCAAAGGAACTCAGAAGAGGGGCTTATGAAAGCAGAGGGACTGGCAGCTGCAGATGGCCCTAGAATAAGGGTCCCCCATCATCAGCCCGTCTGTCCCCCTCAGTGTTCTCTGCACAGGCACTACCCCTTGCTCACCCCACCTTCAGCCCCTATTCCACATCCCGAGAGGGTATAAAAACCTTTGGTTTTCTAAACTGGGAAGCTTGTAATCAATGTGCTCTGGTCAGAAACCCCCGCCCTCCCCCACAAGCTGAATCTAGCATCTAGCTCAGAAGAGGCTAAAATCAGTAACTGGCCGTGCTCCAGATCTGGAGGAAGACACATTGAGGGATCCATTCACCTTCCAGCCCACTGTCGTGTGGTCAGGGCACAGAGTCTAAGTCACCCATGAGGGAACTGGTCACTGTGGCTGGAGAATGAGGCCTCAGCTCATTGGCCGGCACACACTGCCCACCATTGTCCTCAGAACAGCAGCAGAGGATGGAGGGACTAGATGAGAAGCGCTGAGCATGAGTGTGACCCACTCTGAGACCCCCTCAAACTCCGCACCTTATGTGACCTGCTGGGCGAGCCCTCCGCCTTTCCCTTATGTGGTGTCCGCACATGCAGAGCTGCAGTCATCTGAAGGTATGGCCACTCCTGACAGACTGGACCAAATGAGCAGCCACCAGCAGGATGAGCCAGCGTGCTCTGGGCGGTTCCACACCCAGCCTCAGAAGTTATCTACCTTCGTACACAGATGGATGGATCTCAGCTTCCTAACGAACCTGAGCCCCCTATGGGTCAAGCCAGTGTGGACCACTTCCTGTAGCCACACACCCCTGCACGGTGCTGGTCAGACAGGACAGAGGTCACAAAGTCCCAGACAAAGGGCCCCCTCTTCTCCCTTCCTTCCCACCCCTCCCCAGAGCCTGGGAACCCTGCCAGCCTGGCCAAGACCCTGACCCCAGGGAGGCCAAGAGGAAGAGGACCAGCAGCTACTCAGGCTTCTCTCTGCTGGGGAGCATGAGAGCCACAGAAGGTGCCAGCTCCAGCATGAGCAAAGCTGAGAGACACACATGGCTGTCAGGGCAGAAGCTGAGGCCACAAGGCTACAGCCCGCACAGGGATCCTAGATGAGTCTCCACTCCGTCCTGCCCACGCCAGAAACAGAGAAGGCCCGGGTGGCAGCAGCCACAGAGTGGTGAGTGACAGTGGGCAGGGGACACTCAGGGAGTGGCAAAAACAGGGGAAACAGAAACAAACACTCAGCCCTCCAAAGAGTGGCTGGCTTCTGGGAGAACAAATGACTGGGGACTTGTGAGGCCACAGGTTTCATGCAACAATCCCGCTCCCCATGAGCCACCATTCTCCCCACCCAAGTTCCTGCCCATCAGCCCGGGCAGCTGGGGATCTGAGCATCGCCCCTCTGTCGCCATGAAAGGCATCAGCCTGGCCATGGTTCTGAGCACTCACTGGCCCCTCCCTCATTTACCTCAGTCTCCCTTTCTGCCCATGTCTTGTTTCATTGTCTGATGCCTTGAACCTGCTCTGGCAGACATTGGGCTTAGACAGCACGCACTGGTCCTGTGAACGGTGCTCCTGCCACACACCACCTCTACACTGCTGTGCCACGCTGCTCCATGGACGTGGTGCCCACAGCTGTCAGGGCAGCTACAGAGAAGTGGGTGTGGGGATACGTGCCAGGGCTGCGGACAGAGCATTACCCTTAGAGCCAGTCAACAGCGTTGACCAAGAGCCACCAGCTGTGATGTCCAGAGATGGAAAAGATGAGGGGAGCAACAAGGAAAAGGTCTGCATCGATAGTGTCATGGAGGGATTCATAGTCTTCTGAGAACAAACATGTATTTCTCACTTCTTGGAAACTTCTTCAAAATAATCAGGGGGAAAGGGGGCAGAGATTAAATGGGTTAGAAGAAACAAGGTTGGCCGTGTGTTCCCAGTTCCTGAGGCTGGGTGGTCAGTAGGTCAGGTTCATGATAAACTGCTCTCTAATTTGGTATATGTTTTTAAATTTCCATGATAAAAAGATTTTTAAATCATGTTTACAAATAATTTTCAGTGACATGGAAAATGCTTATAATAAAATATTAAGTAGAAAAAGGCCGGAAAAATATGAACACAATAAGATCCAAGCTGCACAAAGCAATGAGCTCTATGCCAAAATGTTAGCAGCAGCCCCCTTGAGTGGTGGCTTTATTACAGATAAATTTCATTCCTTACTCAACACTCTAATTTTCCAACTTTCTACAATGGGCATTATAATTGGATAATTAGAAAAAAAAACATTTTATTTTAATTTTTAAAGTAGATGAACTACAAGCCATTTTCAATAAGACTCTTGAGTCTTGAGCGACGTGTTTAGGTAACATTCTCCCAGAAAGGGCTGGTGCCATCCTGTGGTACATCTCATCACTTAAAACTCACACCTGGCATGAGATGGTGCGTGTCCTTCAGTTTTTAACATGAGGCGCCATATCATGGAGTGAAAGATGTACTTATTTATGCTTCCAGAGTTCCATTCGGTATTACCAAAGGAATGGAAAAAGTCCGATAATTTTACATATTTAACTTCTTGGATGTCCCCAAAGGAACAGAGCCTGGTAAATAATTGTTATTAGGTAATTATTGTTCTAGAAACTTCTGTGCAAGACAGATATGATGCAGAGGATTCCACACACTCTGGTCATCCCTTTCTCCATGGGAAAGCGGACTTTCGGTCCTCAGCATGGGCGGACGTGCCTGGTGGTGTCTCTCTCGGCAGGTGTTTCCTCAGATACGAGGAGTCCTACCACCCCCTACAAGAGGGGAATTTGTTTTCCAGTGAAGTGTTTGTATAAAAGGAATTTTGATGCCTGTGCCTTCTCAGGAAACTTTTTTTAAATCATGTAAAAGGAATGCAGATAGAGATCTGAGCAAATCTTATGTTACCCACCTAGAAAGTTCCAGAAGGAACATGAGATAATGTTAATACAGCTATTCGAAATGTTAAGACAGCTATTATCATCTTTTTCCAATCCCAGGGAGTCATTTACATCCAAGAAGGATCTGGCTGGATATTTTTCTCCATAATCTCTTTGATTTCTTTGTGGTTTTGTTTTATTTTGGTTTTTCTCTTTTTGCTATACTGCCTGAGGATGATTTGACCTTTCTAATAACATCTTAACTCGGGAATGTCTTGGATTTCCTGCTTGGAGATTATCACCCCAACATCTCCATGTCACATCTGCACGTGTGCGTCGTTCCCGGCACTGGTACTTCATTCCTTCTCTCCCTGGTGGCTCTCAAATGTCTTTTCCAATCTCCACCAACCACCCTCTGGGGCAGTAAGCTCTGTCTTATTGATGGGAAACTAGTGACACCAAGAGGGCCTAGAAGAGCGAGGCTCCCCTTGCTGTACCCCACTCCAGTCTCGGCTTCTTCAAGAGGAGCGCCCACCCTCACTCAGGCCGCAGGCTCCGCTCTCATGTCCAAGGATCCCTCCTGCTAACACGCTCCTCAGCCTCACCAGGCTGCATTTCCCAACCACAGGCACGTCTGCTGTGACCACATCTAGCCTGGGATCAGCAAGGGAATGAGTCAAAGTCACAGCCCTTAGACTGACTTTCAAATACATTTCACAAGATGGAATTGCAATTTACAGGGGTCCCGTCTACGGGAAATTATCTATACAAGGGAGAAAAGCTAACTGTGAAGTCGGGAGAAAGGAAGAGCATGGCTCTTCAGGAAAGAAGAAAAATTTAGACAAACCACCCACCCCCGTGATTGCTCCTAGATAGGATGACAGCATCCTGCCTTAAGATGACAGGTCTGAATAGGTGAGCTCTACAACAGAGTTTCCACACTGCACATGAGTCACCTGATTAGAGTGTCATGCTGACTGGGCAGGTCAGGTGGGCCTGAGGTTCTGTACTGTACTCCCAGGTGGCACAGGTGCTGCTGGTCCACACAGACCAACTTTGAGTAGCGAAGGTTTAGCACTGAGCTGGCCACTACTGTGGCCCCTGGCTACTGGGGCTACTGAGCATGTGAAATGTGGCTGGTCAGAATTAAAATGTGCTGGCAGTGTAAAAGACACACAAGATTTCAAAGACTTTGAATGAAACAAAAAATACAAAATAGTTTATTAACCATTTTTATATTAAATACATGGCGAGATGATGATATTTTGGATACATTGGGTTAATAAGCTCTATTATCAAAAAAAAGTCACTATTTCTTTTTACTTTTTAAAGTGTGACTACAAGAAAATTTTACGTTACAAAAGTGTTCATATTGCACTTCTGTTGGGTAGCACTGATCTACGGGGCTTTAAAGCTGTAATTCTGGGGATTACTCTTAGAGATCGTTTTATACCTCCTTGTTTCCTCCTTTATAATACACATGATTTATCAGCCTACCAAAAAGGTCTTGTTAACCCAACTTCTCTCACTAGGAAGTAGCAAGAGAAAGGGCTGATAGAAGTCAGATAATTAGCTGTCACAAATTGTGCCACACTGTGCCCAAGGCTTCCTTTGAATATGATCATGGTGGATTTTGACTTAACATCTCCAACCTCAGGTATCAGAGACCCTCCTTGTTAAAATTACCATTAAGCCCATTCAACATTATATTAGCTGAAGATCTGCTATCATCCCAGTTTCTGACACAGCAACAATGAGGTTAGAGTCCCGGACTGATAACTGGCTTGATCAACACCATCCAGTTAATATTTTTTGTTCTAATGATACCGTCTGCTGTTCCCTTCAGCTGAAAACGTCTTTCTCATTAGCAGGCGTTATTGAAATAGAAGGGTTGTTTGCTTCAGGCTTCCAGACTGAGGCAAACACTTGTTATAAGGCTCCAAAGGATTTTGCAAATAATTTCCACCCCTGATTTCCAAAGCCAAAGGCTGCTTGTGTAACATTCATGTAAAACGTGTGGGCTGTACCCATGAAGCAAGCATTTCCAGAAATGTTTACTTGGCAGAAGCAAGCGTGCATGGTCACTGCTCAGCTTGAAACCTTCCACATGTTCACTCAATGGCGAGAGCGTGGAGCAGACGCACATTCGCCTCTCCACACCAGCCTGGGCCTCTCCACGCCTGTGCTCTGTGATGGACTGCCCTTCTGTGACCTGAGGTCTCTCGATTTACATGCCTGTCGCCCACTGGATTAGTTAAGCCTGAGTATGCAAAGGCCAGGTACAGATGGGTTCCCCAGCTCTCTAAACGCAAGCCATCTCACAAAGTTTAAGAACAGAAAAGCCCTGCACAGTCCCGGGACCGTGTAATGGGTTGAATTTTGTCCCCAAAAAAGGTATGTTGAAGTCCTAACCCCTTAATTCCTCAGAATGTGACCTGATTTGGAGATAGGTCTTTACAGAGGTAATCGATTTAAAACGAGGTCGTTACGGTGGGCCCTGAACCACTATGATTGGTGTCCTTATAAAAAGGGGGGATTTGGACACAGACAGACACAGACAAAGAACTACACGAGGGGACATGGAGAAACTATGAGAACATTGGCATTATGCTGCACAGCGAAGGAACACCTGGGACTACCAGAAGCTACTAGAGAGCCTGGAACAGATTCTTCCCCAGCACCTTCAAGGGAAGCATGGCCCTGCCTACACATTGAATTCAGACTTCTGCCCTCCGGAACTGTGAGAGAATAAATTTCTGACATTCCAAGCCACCCAGTTTGTGGTACTTTGTTACAGCAGCCCTAGAAAACTCATATAGACCTGAATTGTGATATGATTTATTTGTCTCCATCACTCAGACACATCAGCCCAGCTCGGGCTCCTGATCACATCAGGGATCTCGAGGGCAACACTTAAGAGTCCCAGTGTCTTGAGAGTGCATTCAGTACGGAGTTTCCAGATTTAGAACATAAAAATAGAGGACATCCAGTTAAGTTGAACTTTAGATAAACGACAAATAACTTTTTAGTATAAGTACATCCCATGCAATATTTGGGATGTACTTATACTAAAAAGTTATTTGTCGTTTACCTGAAATTCAACTTTAACTGGACATCCGATATTTTTTCTGGCAACCCTAGGTAGAGAGCATCTTTGGAATACTTTCAGCTCCCTGGAAAAGACACATGTTTGGTGCCACGAGGTGGGCTGGGAGAGTTTCCATGAGCCTGGGCCAAAAGACAGGGCCCACTGTTTGGCATCAGATCACTGCTGCTCCCACGATGAGGAGCAGAAACTTAAGTGTCGTGGTAGGAAGCTTCATTCTGGCATTTCCTAGGTAGGTAAAATATTTCTGTTGTTGCAATGAATCTAATGCCTATGCTGCAGTTAAAAATGTAGCAACCATCCCATTGCATGCCCATGGCTGAATTGTTCCACCTGAAAGGAGTGTAATCACCCTGGACTGTTTAGAACAGACAGGGCAGCTTCAGGGCTCTGTGACACCTGCAGCCACCCAGGGCCCTGCCCTGAGAAAGGCCCCACCTCTGATTTGAAACTCTGCTGTGGCTGTATTGAAATTCTTAATAATTTCTGAGCTGGGGGCCCAAATACGTATTTTGCACAGGGTCCCACAAATGATGTAGCCAGTCCTAGAACAGGTGTACCTAATGACACATAAGCCACTGCATAAAATGCTCTCATTGCTAAAAAAAAACTTGACAGGTCCTTTGGTGTCTTCTTTGCTGAACTCACTTCTGAGCAACTTGAGCCTTTCTCCTGGCACCTCTTCTCGCCACATGCTGGTGTTTCCAGCACAGCTTTGATTTAATTAGTGTCTGGCTGGTTCAAAAGATTGTTTTTGATTCTGTGTGTGTTTGTATGAGCTGTTGTCTGGGTGCTCTTCCAACTTGGCCTCAGGAACACCCAGTGTAGAATCTGTCTTTGGCTCCGCAGGACGAGTGTTGCTTACAACTTGAAGGCTGGGTGGGGATTTTCCTGAAGCCCCCTTGCACCAGCAAATGTGGGGGCTATTTGACTTCCTACCAGTAGCTGATTCCCAAGCTGTGTTGGTGTGGAACCAAAGCTCTCTGCCATCAACTACATTTATTTTCCAGTCTCCATTTTTCTGCTCTTCTCATGCACCGGTTTCAGTTTTCTTTCCCCTCCTCTAAGTCTTTCCTTCTAAATTTCCCTTGCTAGTGTCTGATACATCCCCTTCCTCATCCTCTCCCTGTTTATTATCCTTCCATTATTCCACCAGGCCCATTGTTTTGCTCAGGTCTCTCTCCAAAGAAGAAGAACCAAAAGATGGAATTCAAATTCACCTTTGCTGCTTGTTATTATCCCCTTTAAAGGCCTGGACAAGGGCACTGAAGGCAATGCTTAGAGGGAGAAGTTTTGAAAGTGGGTTTTCCAGTTAATTCCATTTCTACACCAAATTCTTCAGTGACCACACCACACAAAGAGCATCGGAAGAGACATATGGGATTCTGGCTTAAAGTCTCAGCCCTGTGACTTTGAGTAAGTCACCTAACCTCTCAGGGTCTTCGTTTCTTCATCTGTAGACTACGAGTGTTAGATCAGATCATGATCTCATGTGGCTCTTTACTATGAACTTCAAAGTTATAACCATTAAAGCACAGAAGACATTTTACAAATATGAGGTTCATGACCTGCTGTATTGATCAGCAATTGCTGTGATGATGCTACATAAAAAACAATCCTAAATCAGATTCAGGTGGGCTCCATATAGTATTCATTCCGGGCCCACGCTGGCCTGGCAGCACCTCCTTGGGACATGTTCTTCTCATGGAAAATGCAGGGGCACAAGAAGCTGAACCATACCAGCACATGCACACATGCCATCAGCCAGAGAAGGTCACATGGCCAAGTCTAATGCTTCTCAATAGGAAAACACCCCACCCCAGGGAAGCCATGACAAGGACCAGAAGGAAAGGAGGAATTGTGAAGAAAAGAAAAAAAATACTATATCACATCTTGGCTCTCTGGACTCTCTAAATTACTGCCAAATTTACACTGGCCAGTTGTTATGCTTGAATTGTGTTCCCCCACCCCAAAAAGATATATTAGAGTTCCAACATTGCCTGGTACCTCAGACCATGATCTTATTTGTAGGTAGGGTCTTGACAGAGGTAATCAAGTTAAAATGAGGTTGTTAGGGTCAGCCCTAGTCCAATAGACTAGTGCCCTTCTTTTTTTTTTTTTTTTTTCGTTAAATTTTTGTCAATATACACTGTATATGATTATTATGGCCCATCACC
>NW_007735696.1:140430-141504 GCF_000696425.1 Galeopterus variegatus | reverse complement strand
TGCTTATGCTCTCCATTGCATTTTTTATTTCATTGAATGAATTCTTCAGTTCTAGGATTTCTTCTTGATTCTTTTTTATTGTTTCTATCTCTTGGTTCAATTTCTTATACATGTCCTGGATTTTTTTTTTTTTTTTGTCTTCATTGTGATTTCTACTTATTTTTTCTTGTATCATGTTGAGTTTCCTTAATATTACCATTTGGGATTCCTCTTCAGGCAATTCACTGTTGTTTGGGGTCTGGTATTGGAGAATTGTAGCTTTCTTTTGGGGGAATCCTGTTTTCCTGTTTGTTTGTTTTTTATTTTCATGCTTCTTGTATCTCTGCATTGATGTCTAAGCATCTGGTGGTATGGTCATTTCTTTTAATTTTTGGAGTGGTTTTTGAAGGGAGACACTCTTATCTGTAGAAGTGTTTTATATTAATAGTAGGGTTGGGCATTGTAAGTGAGCCTGGTAGTAAGTGCCGTCTCACTGCCTGCACCTTCACTGGTCTGGGAAGGCTGCTGTGTCAGGGGGGACTCTGGGTTCCCAAAGAAGATGGGCATGGATCTTGGTGACTTTCACCCCCTACCCCCTCCACACTATCCACTGCTACTGGATGGTTCACTGCATCAGACAGATCTCTGAGCTTCCAGGGAAGGAGGGCATGGATGAAAGTGGCCAGTACACAACCTGCCCACCACTCTCCATTGGCATGGGTGGTTCCCCAATTTCAGACAGGACTCTGAGTTCTGGGGAAGAAGTATGTGTATCCAGGCAGCAGTGTGCTCCCCCACACACTCTCCACCAGGGTATATGCGCCCAGTGTGTGGGACTCTGAGCTCCCCCAGCTCCTCTCCTAAAATGGCAACATCCAGTGGTGGCCCAGGACTGAGGGTGGTACTGTTGACTTCATGTGTCATTCCCCTCTGGAAAAATACAGTTTCGTGGGCTCTTCGCTACTCCACACAGCAGGCTCACCATCCTCGAGGGCTGCACTATTACTTTGCAGTCTGATTTGCAGGTGTCTATGGTGGGAGAACCAGCCACTGGCCCCCTGCCTATCTTTTCCCAACAGTGTAGGGTTTCTCAAC
>NW_007735696.1:134665-135690 GCF_000696425.1 Galeopterus variegatus | reverse complement strand
CTAGGCGTAGATCACTGCTGCTTTGCTTTAGATAGCTGAGAAATGTTCCATTTCCTGAAACAATTTTTCCTGTGGTTTTTCCCAGAAAACATCTGCATACTTCCTTATCTGCTGATTCCCTCCTGCTGTCTATATAAACTGTGACCTTCTGGCTAATAAACGAGACTTGATCAGAATACTGTCTTGTCTCCATTTCTCGTGTCTCTTGTCCCATCCAATTCCTACTCCCCCCTCCAGGGTCTGCATTGAATATCCCGTGGGTCAGGACATTTTTGGCACTTACTTTTCATATTGCACATAGGGAACAATGCCAGCATTGAGATCTTGAACTTAATCCTGGCTCCCTCTCTCAGGGGCCAAGCATGGCACAAGATGAAGACACTACCAGCTCATAAGGCATTACATCTATCATCTGCATTCCTGGGCCACATCCTTCATATCCAGAGGCATCACCAGCCAAGATCAGTGGAATCCAAACCACAGTTCCTGAGTTAGACTGGGGTGACTGTTTCATTGAGTTATTAGAAGCTTAAGAGTTAAGGGAAGGTAAAATGGATTATCACAGTTAAATAAGTAAAAAATATAAGTTTGCAGGAAAACATGTCAAAAATAATAGACTTTTTGGTATCCCTTCAGAGAATAGAATCATTTGAATTTTTATGCACCCTGCAGTAATTTTATCTAACATGAAAGTGAAATACACACACACACATATTTATAAATACACACATATTTTTATATAAACATAGATAATAAGTTTATATATAGCAGATTTAGACATATGTATATACCTTTTGGGAATACTAGAAGTGATGAAATAAAGTACTTAAGCAATGCCACTGATTTGCATGATAAAAATAAAGTGAAAATTCTAAATGAATGCATGGGGGAATGTCTAATCTTGCAAATAATCAAATAAATGCAAATTAAAACAATGAGGTTAGATTTCATCACTATTGCACAAATAAACTTTTTTAATAAATCATAACTGCCAATGATGGTGAGGTTGTGATAAAATTTATAAA
>NW_007735696.1:132036-132931 GCF_000696425.1 Galeopterus variegatus | reverse complement strand
GACACAATAGACATAGGTTCCAAAGAATCCCACTGGTCCATGTACTATAGAGAGTTTCTAATACAAAGGTCCATAGAGACAGCTTTTAGATTTTCAAATGCATAGTTTTAACTTGAAAGCTGTGCACGTTTGGTCTAGGAGGCATAGCAATGGCTCCCCAACATTGTTCCTCTTTTCAATATAACCACACTTGAAAGGAATTCAGTTTCTTTAGCAACAAAAGTATCCCAAGGACCCACAGTCCTCAGTGTTCACATCTCAGAAAGACTCCATGTGAGAAGAGCCACTGTAGTTTCTTTTGAACTTCCCATCAACCCCCTCAGCCCACCTGGATCAGCACTGGATGAAGGATGATCTTTCTAACTTGACACCTGAGGACAGATAGAAAAAAAAANATAAACTTTTTTAATAAATCATAACTGCCAATGATGGTGAGGTTGTGATAAAATTTATAAACTCAAACAATTTTTGGTGCATTTGCAATGTGTGTCTTCTGTTTTGAAAAGCAATATATCAATGTACATCAAGAGCAATAAATATATCTCAGTAATGCCATTCTCAGAAGTTGTCCTGGAGAAACCACTTGTTTAGGCTATTTTTTTCCTTTCAGGTAAGATGTTGACTACAATGTTATCTATAATGCCTAAACATGAGAAATAATTAAGATGTCCAGTACTGTATAACAGTGTGCTCACTTATTGGAATGTTATACAGATATTATATTTAAAACCATTCTAAAAATTTGAAACATTACATGAAATATGTACACCATGAAATTGAAAAGGTAGAATATAAAACTTTGTGTTCATACTGATTATAAATATGCAAAAATATATTTGGCTAAATATACATGAATACATGACTTTACTATTTTAAGCTGTTGGCATCAGAAATA
>NW_007735696.1:128377-130229 GCF_000696425.1 Galeopterus variegatus | reverse complement strand
AAAAAAAAATCAGTGAGATTTATCACCTTCCCTTCATGATGTACCTTAGCAGCAAAGTGACCCAGGCAGTTAAAAAGCATATTGCATGCATAAAAGTTTAATGAGATGTTGGAAACTTTGTGGTCTCCAGTGAGCATTTCATTGGGAAATTTCTTTATTAGATAGTTTTTATGGGTAAGTCCTCTCCCTAATCCCAATAAAAGCTCGTGACATCTTTGAGAGGTGCATGTGAACTCAAAAGCAGAATTTCCTCTAGCCAATTACTGTTGTTCGTAACTTTTGTATATGACTTTTTCCACAAAGGGAATTTCATCTTTTCTTTAGGAACAATGAGTGAAAATATCCACTGACTAAATTACATATCTTCAATGAAGAATTCATTTTTAAAATATTCACAGTCTATATGAACTAATTACTGCCTCCATTTCAAAAAATTCCTAAAAGAGATTCATTGAGTGTTACCCTACCTATGCTCCATCTGTACACATGTATTTATCTACTATGTTCCAAGTAGTACTCTCATGAATTGAAACATTTTTTAACAAAACAGGCAAAAATAATCCCTTCCTTTGTGAAGCATTCATTCCAAAAGGTGGAAACAACATAAACAATAAACATAAGAATATAGATAATATAGTATATAAGAAAAAAATAAAATAGAGCCGGTAAGAGAGGTCAAGAATTCTGTGGTAAAGTGGGTTGTCTGTCTAGTTTTAATTATGGTGGGAAGTGCTAGCCTGTCTGGAAAGGTCTGCCTTTGTACAAAGGTTTGAAAGAGATGAGAGACCTAGCATGCATGTTTTTGGGAGAAGAATACTGAAGCAGAGAGCACAAAACCATGTCTGATTTGTTATGAAAGTAGCAAGAAAGCTAGTGTGCCTGAAGCCAAGTGAATGAAGAGGAAAGTAGCAGGACATGGGGTCAAACAGATCAGTGGAGCCACGAGGCCACGGTCAGGATTTTGGTTTTTTTATTCTGAGAAAGTCGGGGGCCAAAGAGGAGTTTGGGGCAGAGGAGTGATGTTATGTGACTTACTTGTTAAAAGGATCACTCTGGGTGGGATGATACCTGATACTGCCATCTCAAAGGAGCTGCCTCATGAGCATACTTCTAACACATTCATGTACTCAGTCACGCACATTTACTGAGCACCAGCATTCTCATAGGAGCAGAAAATACAGACTTGGATAAGATTTTGTCATATTTGGACTCCCCAGAATTAAGAAGTCCTTTCTATTTAAGAAAAAAAAGCTCTTATTTAATAGGGGTCTTTTGATGACACAGGATCTCACCTTCTCCCTCCAAAGAAAAGTTGAGTCAAACATTCTATGCTCAGATAATGGGGGGTGTGATAATGATATTCCATTACTTACATATGGAAAAAGAACATCTTAATTGTCTCTAACTGAAACTTGACCAAACTCAATAATCTGCTTAGAAAAGACAAATTATTCCACCTAATTTCAACCTAAGTGTTTACTGTTTGCTTGTTTTAGTTTTGTTTGCACCAAATTCAGGTGTTGTCATTTCATTTTTACTGTCTGATCACTGTGAATAAATATTCTGGTGTTTAGTGTTTCTTTCTCCACTTCCTTCTCTCTCTTTATTGCTCATTAAAATAGATCTAGAATGGATCCAAAGAAGAAGACTTAACGTTCACAGCATGTTTTCACATTGTCTTAGTTTAGGGAAGGTGATCTCTTGTTCTAAATAGTCTTCATTAATGGTGACGTGCAAAATTTTTTGTTCGTTTGTTTTCCTGGGTGTATGTCTGTTTAGCTGGCCGGCCTAAGGTATAGTTGGTTAATAGGCATTCTGAACCGGTATTTACTGAAGTGTGTTCTGCTTGGTC
>NW_007735696.1:126225-127161 GCF_000696425.1 Galeopterus variegatus | reverse complement strand
CATTAGAGCAGTCAGTTCTCAAACTTAAACTGGGGCTTGTTAAAAACACAAACTGCTGGGCCCCCTCCCAGGAGGTCTGATTCAGTAGATCTGGGGTGGTGCCAGGGAATGTGCATCTCTAACAAGCTCCTGGATGATGATGATGCTACATGTCTGGGGGGAACACTTAAAGAAGTACTGTGTTAGAGTATTCAAAGAGTAGCTGCTTCAGCGTCCTGCAAAAATGCTTTCTGTCAATTACCAATACCTCCAGATGAAAGATGTTCAAAATTTTGATCTTAACGTATTGGTACTTCCATGTCCATGGAATACAATAAAAGTCAAAATTAATTTTCCATCCAGGCCATAGATATGCTGGGCATTTATCAACTTCTTTTCACCTTCACAATGAGGTAGCAATAAATTTGTTTATCCATAATTAATGCTTGATTTGAGAGCCTCAGAGAGGTCAGCAGTTGACAAATCTCACATAGCTACTGACAGAGCTGGGATTTGAACCTGTCCCTGTTACTCCACAGTTTCTGCATTTTTCACTCTGCTTTACTGCTGAGGTCTGTTCATTTGTTGGCGGTAGTTGGGAGTTAGAGGCCCGTGAGACAAGTAACTTGTTAAGTATCGGGAAACCTCAATAAATAATTGATTAAATTTCCTTTTTCCTCTTTTCTTCCTGTTCATGAAGAAAGCATCTCATCTGTTAGAAGACTACAGTTCAGACAGTGTTAATGGGAAAAGTAAGGCCACCCTCCGCTCCCTGGAGCCCAGGAACCTCTCTTTCCAATACCTGAGTTGTTTCTGGAATTTAGCTTTCAGCTCCAGCCCCACTCCCACTCCACCAACCTCACCCCAGAAGTGGAAGTGAAAGGCCACCAAGGCAGAGGCATAGGGGCCGCAGGAAGGATTGTATGTCATCAGCACCACCAGCAGGGGTGTGGAAAC
>NW_007735696.1:123640-125449 GCF_000696425.1 Galeopterus variegatus | reverse complement strand
AGGCATAGGGGCCGCAGGAAGGATTGTATGTCATCAGCACCACCAGCAGGGGTGTGGAAACAAGGAGCTCCTTCTGAGCTGCTGCCTAATCCCCATCCTGTGCAGGTTGTCATGGTGACAAGGGCACTGCTTGTGCAGGTGCTTTATTGTGGCTGAGACACGTGTGACTCAAATGATGAGCGGAATTAAAGAGGAACTGCAGCCAGCCCTGAAGCTCCAGCAGGAGGGCTCTGAATCCTGTGGTGCTCTACGCAGGGGTTAGAGAACTGAGAATGCTGGGCAAGTGCAGGAATCCGAGTCAGAATATCTAGAGTGAACATCCCCACCATGTGGCTTTGCCTGGCTGGAAGCTTTGAGAGACATCGTCTGTAGGTGCTGAGCCTAGATTTGTTGTCGGTCATTAGAAAAGATGCTTTCCTGACCTCAGGAAAACTACGGGTTGTTCTGATCTCTCCCTGACTCCCCTTCCAACTCTTCCATTTGAAGGAAAAGTACAGGAGGGAGTTAGAAGGCAGAACAGAATTCACAGTCTTGTTCTACGAATCAACGTGAAGTATCTGTTTTCATGTAAAATATTTATAGAAAAGAGCATCTATGTTTTCATGTATGTGTGGAGGGGGTCCTCAAAATTCAGTTTAGTGTTTCTCAAGTCTTGGTGAGCTGTCCTCTCAGAATTGCAGAGTGGTTTGCAGGAGTAAGAGAAAGCAGAATTATAGAGTTAGATGCAGCCTTTACGTCCTGCATAGGCTGCTTTTCTGCCGTCCTCTTCCCCACCCAGCTCCATTGACTGTTTGCCCTTCACCATTCCATTGTCCATCCTTTTTTCAACTATATCAGCAGGAGGAACACTAATACCTGATCTCAGAAAAGGAAAAGTAAACCAGAACCATAAAATACTGAACGTGATTGGTGTGCTTGGCATCTGGTCCTTGTGTTCTCATTGAATCCACACAATATAGTAATTGGAGTTTTATAGATAAGGATGCTGAGCTTCAAAGAGCTGCAGCCCTAGATCAGAGACAGGACATGGACTCAAATTTAGGTCTTCATTGTTACCACATCTCAACTTTTTCCTACTCCACTGCTATATCACACTGTCCCTCAAAATGAACCAAACCAAAAAAACACTCTTTTCGCATCTAGTAATTTTGGCATTTAACTGGCAAGAAAGGCAGAATCTTGCTTTTTTTTCGGACGCCATTCCCTGAGAATGCGCTTCCCCTTTTTCAAGTCTTCATTGTTATTAATAATAGCCAATATTTGTTGAATGATTTTACTCTGTCCTAGGGAGCATGCAATGAGTTTCACAACCTTATAACACAGACAATATGTTAATGATTTTTTTCATATTAAACGTATGCAAATTTAGACTTCAGGAGATTATTTACCTAAGGTCCCACCATTTATATAGGTCTGAGTCAGGATTTGGATCCAAGTCTGTCTGTTTCCAGAGCTTTACTATGTCATGAGGAACAGTTCTTGACTCGCTTTGCTATATCATGAGGAACAGTTCTTACAAGCTTTCGGTGGGGGGTGGGGGGACAAACAAAACAAACAAACAAAAAGAGATGTTACACTTTTTCTCTGGTTGGTTTTCATGAAAATAAAGCTAAGCCATGAAGGATAAATTGTGGGGCTTAAGCAAGGGCATTTCAAGAAATGTAAGAGCCCTTCTTATGTTATTTTGTGTATGCGTGTGTGAGTGTATGTGTTTAATTTCTGGAATGTTCCCAGTGCCTATTGTTTTTAGTTGGATACTTAGGCAACCTAAGTTTGCAACTGAAATGACTTTCACAAAAGCTTTCTTTC
>NW_007735696.1:112878-123243 GCF_000696425.1 Galeopterus variegatus | reverse complement strand
AAATGTAAGAGCCCTTCTTATGTTATTTTGTGTATGCGTGTGTGAGTGTATGTGTTTAATTTCTGGAATGTTTCCAGTGCCTATTGTTTCTAGTTGGATACTTAGGCAACCTAAGTTTGCAACTGAAATGACTTTCACAAAAGCTTTCTTTCCATGATGTACCTGATAGAGATCAATGCATTTAATATTCATTTCAGTCTAATTAGCTAAAGTAAGGGTCCCATGAGCACAAAGAGCCAGGAGAAGGGACAATTCAGGACATCTTTGTCTAATTCCTTTTTAAATGCTAATAGCTTTGAGATTATTCTATTAACAGGCAGTATCAGAAAAGAAATAAAAGGACCTGTTTCATTTAATAAAGAGGATTGCCAAATGGATCGGAATGTTTGGAACAGCCTGAATAATTATCTATTCATTTAGGTTAACCTGCTGTGGGCATTAGGAAAACATAACTAAGAAGAGTGATCCGATTTATGTATACTCCGCAATGGGGCTTCATTATGAAACAACCACTGATGTCCTGATCCCTTCACTTCTACATGTCTGGTGAAAAACAGATCAGCTCTGTAGCAGGGAGTGAAGGCTCTTTTCTTTTTGGAATCCTGATCTCCAAAATCAAGCATTCATAATTGATCAATAAAACCATGTTCTAATACAATGCCTGTTGTTACCTAAACCGTGTGTTTGGGCAAGGAAGCAAAGGTGGCTGGGACTAGACATGAACTATCATCTAGAAAATCAGAAAGACTTATGTTTACATCCTGGTTTCTCCCTAGTGAGCCCAAATATACTCACCCTAGGCTGTAAGAATGTTGTGGTGCTATGACCCTCTCATTATTTATTATTACTTTAATTAGGCAAGTCACCTAACTGTTCTGATTCTTGTTTTCTCACTTATAAAATAAGCATAATTGTAGTATCAAGCTCACAAAAGTTGTTGTAGGGATTAAATAAGATAATATATGTGCAAAGAGACTAGCCCACAGTTCATGTTCAATAGATGGTCTTAATTGTTACCTGGCTCAGCTACAGAGGCTGACTCTGTTAAGGGCACCTGAGAGGAACAAGTGCATAGTGATTAGGTTAAGAGTTTAGACATTCATTATTCAAGAAGTATCCATCCAACAAGCAGGTCCTGCCAAAGAAGATGGCCAAGGCCACCGTTTATACTTTTGTTAGGTGAGTGGTGACATCAGTTAATTCTTAGGACTTTAATTTTGGGCTTTCACAGAGATTAAGAAAGTGCTAAAGCCATCTGGGGAGGGAGTTGGCCAAAGATCGGCTGAATATATGTGCTCCAGCTGAGTAGACTGAGGCACAGTGAAGGTCTATAGTTCTAACAGTTGCTGCCATGACGTGCTCTGCTGCTGAATCATCAGAAGAGCTTCTCAAAACTGATTCTAGGCTGTAGTCCAGATCTGCTGAATCAGAATCTCCAAGGGGTAATGACAGGGAATATGCACTCTAAATTTCCTCAGGACATTAGGATACGTTCTGGGAGCTAGTGTTTGGAAACCAAGGAGCTGAGAAAGTTGGTAGAATTGAGCCTGCCGCTTTAGAATGTCACATTATGATGGGAGCCTTTCTGAACACATTCTGGAAATTGGCTAGAAATAAGTATTCATGTCTTATAGGCATTACCTGAGGCCCATTAACCTTCACTTCACAAAACACAAAATGCAATCAAGAATCAGGTTGAAATCCATGTTAGATATGTCCTCGATTTGTTTCCTCAAAGTGGCTGTAGAAGGTAGAAAATAAACATTTCTAGGAGCGGAAATGCTGAATAACAAGACAGGAATATGTTGAATTAAAGCAACTGAGCCAATCTACATTCCCTGCAGCACGCATGAGAACTGCTGTTCTTCCAGATCCTCACCAACATATGGAGTTTTCAGTCTCTTTAATTTTAGTGATGCTGGTGAGTGTTCAGTGGGATCTCATTGTGGCTTTAATTTCCATTTCCCTGATAAGTAATCATTTCACATGAGGTGCCTATTACAGTATTTTGCCCATAAATCATCAATTTCATTCCGAAGTATGTTCCCAAAAGAGATAAGTGCATATGTCCATCAAAACACATATATAAGTAGCTTTAAACAGACAAAAATTGGAAACAATTCAAATATCCATCAACAGGAAAATAAATAAATTGGACTATATATTTACACAATGGAATATACACAGCAAGAAAAATGGAAACTACTAAAACATGTGTCATCACAAATGAATCTTACAGATATTATGTTGAAGGATAAAAAAGCCAGACACAAATGAGTATGTACTATATGATTTCATTTACATAAACTTCACGAACATAACAGATGGCAAAAGAAATCAGAATAGTAGTTGACTCTGGTGGTAGGAAAATGTAATCAGGATAGGCTTCATGGGTGCCCCACACTTAGAAAGGCCCTGTGCTTGGTTTAAAGCTCTGCTGTCAATGTCTAGGAATTCTTAACTTTCTGAATTAGGGCCCCATGTTTTCATTTGGGATTGTGAGTTACCAATTATGCAGCTGGTTTTGAATATAATTGACTAGAAAAAAGGCATAAAGAAACCTCCTGGGGGTTGAGAAAATTCTATATCTTGATTGGAATGGTGATTACACAGGTATATGTATGTGTTAAAAATCCATTGAGTTATATGCATAAGATGTGTGCTCTTTACTATATGCAAGTTATAATAAGAAATTAAAGCTTAACAAAAATGTGAAAGAACAAATGGAACACATAGCAATGTAAAGAGCCAGTCTTACCAGAATTGCCAGAGGCTCTTTTGCACAGCCCGGGAAGTAGTTGTAACCATAAGTGACTCCAGCTGTAAGGAAGAGCAAGGAAATTATAAATATTAACAAACACTGGGTATCTACTTTGTCAGGTACTGCGGAAATCACTTTACATTTGCTAAATTATTAAATCTTCACATCAACTTTACAAGATAGATATCATTAGCTTCAATTTATAGACAAGGAAAAGAAAGTTCAGAGAGGTTAAGCAACTTGTCTAATGATAAACAGCATGAGTGGTTGGTCAAATGAAGTTTCAAATTAAGATCCATCTGCTTCACAGATACATCCTGCCACACTATTATGCACGCCACCTCAACTTGTAAAAATCTCCTAATCATGTATTTGGGGGTACAAAAAAGCTGACCAGGTCCCAGAAATATTTCAATATGACATAACTATTTAGAGGCAGGACAGGATGTGAAGAAATCCTCCATTTCTTGCCCTTGCAGGCATGGTGTGCCCTCCCAGCGCATGAGATTCGATTTTACCCAGTGAACATAACTGCAGGTATTAGTCCTGGAAATACAATTACCCATCTCAGGTATTTGACTCAAGGACTTGGTTCAGTTTCCAATTCTACAGTTTGCCAATGGGCCGTAAGAAATAAGCATTGTTATGTGACCTTCAAAACATGACAGATGAGTAGCGAAATAAATGATTCATTTAATGGGTTTAGATATACAGGGCCTTGCCCTGCTTCAGCTCTGAGGTCTTATTTATGGCCTGGTCTTAACTGAGTTTCTTTGTGTGGAAGCTTTGAAAAGCCATTATAACCAAAACCTTTTGCAGGATTTATTATTAGAATACTTTGAAAATTTCTATTAGAAAACAGAAGCAGGGAATCTATTATGTCTGTTGCATAAATGCAAAAAAAAAAAAAAAAGAAAAAACATCCACTTAAAACATAGACTTCTGAATGTTTGACAGTTTGACACTATGGAAATGACAAAAATGGAAAATAATCTGTATTTAATCTTACGTAAGGTTTTATTGTGCTTTTATATAATTTTCGTCCAGCAGATTACTCATACACATCTATTGAGCATTTTTATGTATATGGCAGTATGCTAGAGATTTTTAAGAATATGAAAAGGGTAAGACATATGAGGATACTTCAAAAAGTTCCTGAAAATATTTGTATTATCTCTGAATTCTATTTTTCCATGATCTTTTTGAAATACCCTCATGCATTTGACCTTCTGTAAACTAAGAGTAGAGTAGAGCAGATAATGTTATATAACATGTTTCTACATGTCCATAACACAAAATTTGATGGAATAAATCACAAAATTATAGCATCAAGAGAACCGGTTTGAGGAGCAAGCCTTCCCCCCTTAACTTCCTCAGGAAAAATAAGTGTTTCACAGAAATATAATGGATTCGCCAAAATAATATAAAATCAGCTCTGTAGTCAGTTGTGGTTTCTATTGTTTTTTTGTTTGTTTGTTTTCCTCCAGACAGCCTTAGAGACTAGGTGTCTTTACCACATTAACTGGTAACCTCAACTACTGAGGGCACCGTGACTACTGGAGTTGGAATGAGGTGGGAATCCTGTCATTGGAAATGGCCCAATTATAGGTAAGGAAAGTGAAGCTGGAGAAATTGAGTGATTTCTCCTAATTTGCAAAGCTAGGTTTCAAACCCAGCTATCCTCGACTCTAAGACCTGTGTGCTCCCCATATAACCACACCAATTTACACACCTGATGCCCCCTTAGACTCCCCCATCCTCTCCCTATCTCCCAGCCACGTGACCTGCCATTGTACAGTGACATGTCCACTATTATCCAAAAATAGAATCTGTGAACATGAGAGGAGAAAGGTCCTTATATATGGCCCAGCAAACCTTCTTGCTCCCTAGGCTTGTTTTATGTAGATAAGGAGGCTAAGGTCTAAAAAAGGAAGAATTGTCACACACTCAATCCCATGTGGAAGCTCATTGGAAGTTCATTTCTCCCACTTCCTACTTTATTTTCCTACGTGTATAAAACATTATCCCAAGTATTCACTTTTATATGTGGTACACTGTTTATCAGCAATGGCATGGACTGGATACTATCTGGTAATTCCTCACTTTAGATTTTCACATCAAATACTCATTATCCCAAGTATTCACTTTTATATGTGGTACACTGTTTATCAGCAATGGCATGGACTGGATGCTATCTGGTAATTCCTCACTTTAGATTTTCACATCAAATACTCAAACTACACATGAAAAACATTTTATGCTTATTTTTCACAATTCGTGATTATTAAAACCCAGATCTAAAGGCTTCTAACTTAGTGTTATTTCCGTTCTGTCATGGCTCGCTCTCTCATCTTCAGTACCAAAAGTATTCTTGGTTAGATTTATTGGTTCCAGAAAGATTCTGCTCAATCTTAGTATAATCTGCTATTCAATATCTATTGGCTACCTAGTGATGTGTACCTCAAGACGTATACCACATTTACTAAACATGCACTGAGTACTCGCTGTGTACTTGGTATATTGTATATATGTGTATACATATGTGTGTATGGTGTATACATTTATATACTTACACATATGTACACACACACTTAGAGATGTACACCTGTGTAATATTTAATTAAGAAATGAAAATATATCTCATTATATGACCATATGTGATCCCTTTATTTAAAATTGCTACACAAATTTAATATGTAAAAAGTCTCAATTGAAATAGCTGACAAAAAATATTTATGATTATGTAAAATCTTAGAAAAATTTGTCCAAATAAAAAATATTTTATATATTCCTGACAGTTTACTGACTTAGGCTACAGTTACTAGATCAATATTTTATCCTGCTGTTATTTATTATTCAGGGCCAAAGACAATGACATTAAATTGGGTTTCCTTGTGAGCACTGAAAAGCAAAAGCAAAAAAAAATAGCCATAAAGTATGGCAAGATGCTGCAGACCTGAAAACTGGCAGGAAAGAAGGCTGAAACCTTCAACACAACGCTCCACCACAGAAGGGACTGGATATGATGGTAGGGCGGGTCAGAGAGCCCAGAAGGAATCCTTCCTGAATTTCAGGCAAACTAATTAAGAAAATTGCATTTCTGAAAAACATAACCATCTACTAATTAGGAGAGCAAACAAACCCAAACCAGTCGAACATATGTCATGTATGGGGCTATTTTAGCATAATTTTACTTGTTCCTTGAAATAATAATGGTTGATGGCTTTACACTTAAGACAATTAGACATACTGCTGGCTTTAATGCATGCTTGGTAAGCATCTGTCTCCCTGTTCCTTCCTGAATGGTGCTTGCTAAATTTAAAAAGTCCTGTTCTTTCATCATGGTGATCAAAATGGTCTATGGTATTTCTATGCTACTTTTATTACTTACCATTTAATACTAGCCCAACACACAAGCACTATAGAGCCCTTTATACAAACCTAATACTATGATGGATACTTTGTGTCATCCAATTTAATTTTCACAGAAGTTCTGTGAGGTGAGTCATATGATCTCAATTTTACGTATGAATAAAAGAGTAATACAGAGGTACAGCAACTTATTTGATAGTTGTGCAACTGACTAATATAAAAAGAGGACATAAACTAAGATCTTTTTCATGCCAAAAGCNTATTACTTACCATTTAATACTAGCCCAACACACAAGCACTATAGAGCCCTTTATACAAACCTAATACTATGATGGATACTTTGTGTCATCCAATTTAATTTTCACAGAAGTTCTGTGAGGTGAGTCATATGATCTCAATTTTACGTATGAATAAAAGAGTAATACAGAGGTACAGCAACTTATTTGATTTATTACTTACCATTTAATACTAGCCCAACACACAAGCACTATAGAGCCCTTTATACAAACCCAATACTATGATGGATACTTTGTGTCATCCAATTTAATTTTCACAGAAGTTCTGTGAGGTGAGTCATATGATCTCAATTTTACATATGAATAAAAGAGTAATACAGAGGTACAGCAACTTATTTGACAGTTGTGCAACTGACTAATATAAAAAGAGGACATAAACTAAGATCTTTTTCATGCCAAAAGCAGTGGCTTTAACTACTAGTCACACTTCCTAAAGAAAATATTTAAAAGAGAAACTTACAAATACAGATTTCAATGAAACATGCACAATAAAGAAAACGACCAAAAAAAGACAATTTCTAGCATTTTGGGACAGGCTCAATGCTCCATCTCTGCTCTGAGTTTTAAGGAAGAGAGAATCTCTTCCTCTCTTCTCAGCCAGTGGACTATTGGCCTTGCCCTTAAGCCTGGAAGTTGTACTTACCTTCAAACCACTCAGTTCAACCTTTGGGGAATTATAAAAGAAAAGCAGACCAAAAATAATCTCTACTTCTCCAGCTGAATTAGGGGCCCAATTTAAGTGGATTGAGGTGTCAAAATTCATCATAACAATTCACCTCAGAAAACCCATTAAATGTCTATTTATCTTTACAGTTAGAGTACCTTGGAGCAAAAAGTGAGAGAACATATCCCGGTGCAATAGCTTCCCTTAGCCAAGAGCTCCTCTGAACCACTGTTAATGTCTCCCCATTCCACAGGTACTAGAGAACAGAATTAATTCTGTCATCGGTGAGCACGTTCTCTCCGCTCTTCAAAGGCACTCAGCCTGCACTAGTCTGCAAGGGCTCCTTAAAAAGTACAACTGACTGGGTGCCTTAAATAAGAGAAATTTACTTTCTCATAATCCTGAAGGGTAGAGGTCCAATATCAAAGTGTCGGCAGAGTTGATTTCTTGTGAGTCCTCTCTCCTTGGCTTATAGGTGCTGTCTTCCCTCTGTCTTCAAAGGGTCAACCTTCAGTGTGTGTGTCTATGTTCTAATCCCTTCTTATAAAGACACCAGTCATAATGATGTAAAATGACCTCATTTTGCATTAATTACTGCTTTAAAGACCCTTTCTCCAAATATAGTCGCATTCTGAGGTACTGGAGGTTAGGGCTTCAACATATGAATTTTGGAGAACACAGTTCAGCCCATAATACTGCCCAATTGAAATAATCCAAGTATGGTATTTTTCTATTCCAGTGTCTCTGCAAGTTCTAGTTCCCTTACTTTACAACCTGTATTTGCCATTCAGTAGTCCTTCTCTCCAATCCTCAACCTCCACTCCTGCCCCAGACCTAGTGATGAAGATTAGTGCAGTTTTGCACTCCCAGGCAATGGGGGTTTGCCCAGGGATTAGCACATGCCCTAAGCAATGAAATGAAATTCAGCATAATTTCTCCTGGTAGGACAAAGCCCTATACTCTTGTCTTTTGAGGAGAAAGCTACAGAGGTGTAACCCAGGGTCAATGGAGGCTATTTTATAGCCAGGAAGGGTAAGTCTGAGAATAGAGTTGTAGAACAGAGAAAGAGAAAATAGGATGTTGGTGATACTTTTTCAGGATATGCATCAAGTTATGTGTGAAGCCAAAATTATACCCAATCTTTCCCATCACATAAGTTGATAATATCCCTTTTGCATTAGCCATTTGGAGTCTGGCTACCTGTAATTCTCAGCAGAAAGAATCTTAACTAGGACAACAGTCTCACATAGATGAAAGGGACATGTGGAGCTCAGGAATAGGCTGCCAGAATAAATTAGAAAATGTTTCTTATGCTTTTATCTGTTCACCTTCTGCAGAAAGAGCTTTTCTGTTAAGTTTCTACTAAAAGTCAAAATTATTAATTCAACGAATGTCTATTAAATGCTTACTATGCACAAAGCATTGTGCTAGAGCATGCATTCTCAACAGGGATGATACTGCCCAAAGTGGACAAAAAATAGTTTTTATGGGGATGGAAAAATCTTATTGTTTTGTATAAACAAACTTAGATATGCATATAAGCAAAATGCATAAACAGATACAGAGTATATCTGTGGTATTAAAATTTAGTGGGTGTAGGGGGCAATTAGAAGGAAAAACTGTCCAAAAAGTCTTCTTAGGAGGGCAATAATAAAAGAAAAAAAATGTCTAAAAAGTATTGTCTAGAGGAAGTTCAGAGAGATGAAGATATAAACAAATGTGGGTGCTATAGGCATTATGACAGAGAGATGTACCAGGTACAATAAAGACCAAAAGAGAAAGTATTTTCAATCCTATGGAGACAGAAGATTGAATAAAGAGTCAAAATAGTTACACAGAAAAGTGTACCATACTTTATCCCAAAAGCTAGAGAATGAAGGAGAAAAAGCACATCCTAGTCAGAGGGGCCAATGTAAGCAGAGCACAGAAGTCTGAAAGAGCCCAGCTCAGTATGTCTGGAATTTAGGCTATGAAAGGGGAGGCAGGCAACGGGGAAGGCAGGTATATAAGGTAGGAATATCATACTAACAGTGAGTTAAACACATAGGCTTTCTCTTCTCTGTTAAAAAGAATTCTGGTGGTAGGAAGCTCTGGCTTTAAATTCAGTAGTTCAAAGATGTCAGCGTGGGCATGCATCTCTGAAATTCTCTGTGCCTTTTCCTTCATGCTTTTCACCTCATCCTCACTAAGTGCCTGGGGCAGCTGCAGACATCCATGTTTAAGGCAGGAAGACGGAAAAATTGCATTTACTCTATATATCTATCAGCTTATATCAGGAAAGTAAAAGCTTTCCTTGAAAAACATTTCCCTCCCTATCCATTTGGCTCATTGAACTAATATGGATCACTTGGCCATCCCCAGTCACCAGGGAGATGGGACATCAAAGACCAGGACTGTCATAACTGGTTTAGACTAAGTATTCCAACACGTAGAGACAGGCACATTGCTGCTTCAAATTTAATCTCAGTACTGTTGGAAAGAAATATGTGGGAATATATAACAGTGTCTGCCTCAATGAAAAAAAAAAAAATTATTCCAACACGTAGAGACAGGCACATTGCTGCTTCAAATTTAATCTCAGTACTGTTGGAAAGCAATATGTGGGAATATATAACAGTGTCTGCCTCAATGAAAAAAAAAAAAAATTACACACACACACACAGTTGTAGATTAAGGAATAAATGATAAAATCTCAAATTATTATAGAGTTCTCTGTAGCTTAGACTAGGTATAGGATAAAATCCCAATGTACTTTAGAAATTATTATTATAGTGTTAATAAAATTATTGGTGATTTTTATATTCTTACTCATTTTCAAAATTTCTGTAGTGAATATTTATTAGTTATATAATCAAGAAAAAAATTATAATATTAAAAAAGTAGTTTTCAATAAAATGATTGCCTGGGGAAGAGAAGTTGACCATTTTAAGTGATAAGTAGATAAATTAAGGATAGTATATTTATGTAATTGCACCAGAACACATAGAAAATATGAAAAATCATTAGAGCCTCAAGAGTAAAGAAACATTAATTGGTTTTCTGAAGCCAATTCATATCAGTTCTTGAGGGCTGATAGCTAAAGCTTCTGGAATTTTGCAAGTCAGTTGTCAAGCACAACTCTTACTAAAAATTAAATTTATATACAAAGTTACAGTCCAATAAATAAAGGCAACAAATACTCAAAATCATCACTTCCTAACTATTTTACTGTATTTTGCTATTATCTGTGTTCTTGAGGATATGTCTATTGTATTAGTATGGTGGAGATACTA
>NW_007735696.1:81496-112652 GCF_000696425.1 Galeopterus variegatus | reverse complement strand
CCAATAAATAAAGGCAACAAATACTCAAAATCATCACTTCCTAACTATTTTACTGTATTTTGCTATTATCTGTGTTCTTGAGGATATGTCTATTGTATTAGTATGGTGGAGATACTAGATAACAGCGTACTGCTGAGCATCTCTTCCTAACTCCATGTCCAATAATATGAAAATGGTAGCCTGAAATAGGACATAGCAAGAGTATTCACACCATGAAGATTGGCAAATGCTACAAATCAGGGCTTGATTTATTTTGTCGTCTAAACTTAAGAAAGTTGTGGAGATAATATCAATAAAACAAATTAAGTATAAAAGTGTGTCCTATCAGTAGCTGTTAAACAGTGATTAGCACTTAAAAATTAATCTTAAATCATGTCCTGTCTATAAACAATATATTGCAAATAACAAAAAAATTTGAGAAAGCTTTTTTAAATCAATTTTATTGCAATAATCACCATCTAACTCTTAAAAACTTCTTTTCTTCCTTTCTCTTTTAAAAAAAGCAAGGTTTCCTGATTCTTTACAAACTAAACATGCAACTACCACACAATCGATCTAGCAGTTGCACTCCTACACATCTACCCCAGATAAATGAAAACTTGTATTCACACAAATATCTGTACATGAACGTTTATAACAGCTTTATTCCAATAGCCCAAATTTGAAAACAACCCAGGTGTCCTCCAACAGATGAATGGATAAAACAATGGTGATACATCCTTATCATGGAATATTATTCAGCAATAAAAATGAAGAAACTATTGACATGCGGCAATCTGAATGAATCTCCAGAGAATTATGCTGAGTGAAAAAAAAATAAAAAAAGCCAATTCCAAAATTTCCACACTAATGTTTTATTCCAGAAATAAAAACATTACAGAAATACAAACAGATCAGTGGTTTCCAAAAGTTAAGGAATGGGTGGGGAATGGGGAAAACATGAGGGATCCCTGTGATGATGGAAGTATTATGTATCTTGACTGCATCAATATCAATATCCTGGTTGTAATGTTGCACTAAGGATTTGTAACATGTTTTTATCGGCAGAAACTAGATAAAAGGTGCATGGGGTCTCTCTACACTATTTCTTAAAGCTGCCTGAGAATCTACAATTAACTCAAAATAAAAGTTTAAACAGTAGAAAAAAGATCCCAATAATTTATCTACTTCACAATAATAAATAAGTTGCAAGTTGAAAAAAAAAAAAGTGTTTTCTTAATTCCTCTTTTTTCCCCTGGCTGCTCTTCTCACTCTCTTCTTGCCTCTTCTTTTCTCATTGCACATATTTCTCTTTGATTATAGCATTTGTTCCCAAAGATTCAATTACTGCTTGTATGATAAAGTTTCCCAAACATGTACTCTCCTCTTGAAATTCTAAACTCAGCTAGTGACTGGTCATAACCCTTCGAATATTGTAAGACATTACAAACTGAGCATGTACAAAATTTAATGCAAAGAAGTTCAGGGGAGAAAGGCTAGTGTTTTCAATAAATTGTGTTTAAACAATTGGATAACTATTGATCTATACCTCTTACTTTATGCAAAAATTAAGTCAAATGGATCACAGACTTTAAATGTAGTACCTGAAACTTTAAAGCTTCTAGAAGAGAACATAAGCAAATATGTGCATGACCTTGTGTTAGGCAAAAACTTCTAGAATAGAACTCCAAAGCCTGGTTCAAAAAGAAAAATGATAAATTGGTCTTCATCAAAATTAAAAACTCCCACCACGCAAAACACACTAAGAGAATGAAAAGACAAATAAGTCATAGACTGGGAGAAAATTTTTGTAAAGAATAAATACGATAAAGGACTTATGTCTATAATATATAAAGAACATTCAAAACTTAGCCATACGAAATAAAAAATCCTAATAAAAAACTGGGTAAAATATTTGAACAGACATTTCTGTCATCAAAAAAGATAGATGGATGGCAAAAAGCTTAAGAAGAGATGCTCAACATCATTAACAATTAGGGATATAAAAATTAAAGGCAACATGAGATACTATTATAAACCTATCAGAAAGACATAAAATTAAAGACATGACAATACCAAGTGTGGCCAAGGATGTAGAGAAATTTGAACTTATATATTAGTGATGGGAAAACAAAATGGTACCTGCTTTGGAAGACAGTTTGGCAGCTTTTTAAAAAATTACACATGCACCTACTATATAGGCCATTCCATTACTAAGTATTTCCCAAGAGAAATATATATATACACAAAAACTTGTACGTTAATGTTTCTAGCAACAAAGATGAATCTCCTGCTGAGTGCAAGAAGTGGACTCATAAGAGCTCATACCATCATACCGTATATTTCCATGTACATAAAATTCAAATAAATGAAAACTAATCTAAAGTGATAGAACATCAGTGTAGAAAAGGTGAAATCCAGAGGAGAAAAAGAGAGATTGCAAAGGGACTTAAGGAAACTTCTGAGAGTGATAGATATGTTCTCTACTTTTATTGTGGTAAAGACTTCATAGGTTAAAACACCACATTATAATCTTTAAAAGTATGGTTTATTGTATGTCGATTAAAATTAATTTAAAAAGAAGAAGGAAAAGGTTGTGATAAAAGTATAAGATTGGTGCAGGAACTGAATAAGATTGGATATATAAGACTGGATTTTTTTTTATTTAAAAAAAAGGACTATTTTCTTTTCAGTATCACAGGAGGAATTGAGAATTTTCTGCATGCAAATGCAGGTAAGTTTGTAGATTTTGAAGTAACTAGCTACTAGAATATGGGTTTTGCAGCCACTAGCTAATAGTTACCTTCTTATGGTTTATGCTCTTCTGTAAAGTATAAGGTGAAACTGGTAATGAACAAGTCCCGTGGGATTCCCCTTTATTGACAGTCCACATTTTAGAGGCCAACTTAGTCGAGGAAATCCCTGACCCATGTGGGTCTGAGTGCTATCCACTATAGGATCGCCAATCACACCACCAGACAGAACTTAAGGAAAAGCTTTTTATCCAGAAGACGCCAACTGAAAGACAGAGTAAAGTCCCGTTTGCCTCCCCAGTCAACTGAGGGCTAGGTGTTATTTAGGTAAATACATTGAAGAGACAGAATGTAAAGTCTTCAAGCATGACAGACAGCTGCTTTCTGCTTTGAGAGGTGTATCAGGTGAGACAGGATATAGGGTCTTCAAGTGTGACGGACAGCTGCTTCCAATATGATGTTGGTTAATCATTAAGGGCTAGGTGTAAAGGGAAAACAAAGTCATGTCTATAGTGTATAGTTGAGTGTGGGAGGTGGGCAGTTCTACGTTTAAAAAACTCTCTGCTAAGGGAGACCATGGAAAATATAGGAAGATGTTTGAGATAGACATTATGGATAAGGGAAACAATGGTGCTGTTTCTCTAGGGTAATCTTCTGTGATTTTCTGTTCTTATGACAAACCCTCCTATGATAAGTTTTCCATATCACCTTCTAAATTTTTTCATAGTGTGCATAACTGTCATTGCTTTATATATGTCCATGTGATTATTTATTTTACATCTTTCTCACCTGCTAGGCTCGAAGACTATCTTTCTAAAAGGAGAGACTATTTTTGCTAACTTTTGTGTTCCTCATAATATTCCAGCTGAGTGCTTGCCAGACAGTAGCCCCTCAGGAATAAACATATTGAATAAGTGATTAAGAAAACCTACAGGGATAACACAATAACACTCATGTGCAGGAGAGATTGGAGGTCATGATGTCCCAGAGGTAGCTATCTGCATTGTTTGTTATTTTTCCCAGCAGTGTTTGGTCAGCCAGAGGTGGATGAGCACTGAGTAGAGAGACAGCTGGGTTGGGCCAGTTACTGTTTCACAGATGACACTGCACTGGAAGAATGCTGGGGAAAAATGCTGACTTGACATAGATTATCAATGTGTGTTTACAAAGAAATCAGATGAAAGAAGGATTGAACTTAAACAACTATAATTTTATAAATAGCTGAAGGGATTCAATAAAACAAGCCACTGTAGGTAAATCAGTTGCTTGCAAATGAACTGATTGGATATTGAAAGATTGATTTCTCCCCTTAAGGCATTTATGTTACGGAAAAATTAAAATAGAATCTACTCTTGAATATCTAGTTTTTTTAAGCCCTCATTTTTATGGTAACAGTGGTAAAATCACAAATGTAATAATGAACTTTTAACAAAAAATAAAGGTTCGTTTATTGGAACAAGCTTCCATGAAGAAACTGCATGGGGAAGGCATCCATCTGGGGGGACCTGTGGTAATTCTCTATCCCTCTGTGTATCCTCACCCTTTATATGTGACCTTGAAGCTCCTCCCATACAAAATGTGGTTGCATTTCTTTTTTCCTTAAATTTGGTTTAGGCTTGTGGCTTTCTTTGGCCAATAAGATGTGACAAAAGTAAAGGCGTGCCAGTTCTGAAACTTGACTTCAAGAGGACTTACACAGTCCACTTTCTGCAACTCCGCCTAAGCTAGTTTGCTGGAAAATGACAAACGCATAGAGAACAGGAAAGTTAACCCAGCCGAACCATCCTAGACCAGTCATCACCTCTGCTAATGGTCTTTTCAGAGGGACAAGAGTGGGAAAAATTATGTATCTAGAGATGATAATACTGTAAACGTAGAATAACCCCCACACTGACATATGCACTATAGAACTAACTTTGTTTTCCCTTTATAGCTAGCCCTTAATGATTAACTTAGATTGTATTGAAAGCAGACATCCTGTCTCGCACATCTTCAGAAATAAAATGCTTTTCCTTTAAGTTCTCTTTGGCAGGTGTGATTGGCGATGCCATGATGGTGAGCACTGGAACCTACACGGGTCAGGGATTCCCCCAATGAAGGGGAATCCCATGGGACTAGTTTGTTACCAATACCAGGGAACAAGGGCTAAAAGAATGAAGATATTGGGAGATGAGAAGCAAAAGGGGGAATGCCAGTGTAACATGCACTGAATTTCTGCCCTATTCAGACTCTGTTCTAAAATACAGAAGCAAAATCTCACCTAACTCAGGAAAATTTTAAAGATATTATTTTAAAGATATTATACTCACCCATCTCTCATCTCTGAACTGTAAGCCCCCGGAGAACAGGAAACGCATCCTGTTCACTACTGTGTCCTCAGCCTCCAGCACAGTGCTTCATCAACAGAGGGCACTGATTACTGTTGAAAAAAATAATAATAAACATATACTCTTTTGCCATAGTTTTGCAATAAATTTATTTGATGTTTTGTACTTCCAAATTATTATTCTGACATCACAACGTGTTTGGAAGATGATGTTTGAATAAAGGCCTGTAAATGTGTTTTTAAATACTGGGTATAATTTTGCCACATATGTTTGTACCATATTTTGCTTTGACCATATGTTAAGGACACCTGTTATTTTTATCCATTCAGAATTCATCCTGTTTTCTGGTAGTAGATCCTCTTACTTCCATTGGGAAGTTCATGTTGGACTAGAGATGAACCTCACAGGAATGAGGAAAAACTCAGGCTTGTCCAATCAGAGTATGCCACAACCCTAACTGGTTCAGGAGTAAATATATGATCCAACCCATATGAAGCAAGTCCTCAGGAGTTCTCTGAAGTATTTACCGAGAAAAACTGTCCTTTTCCAGTGGTTTACTAACCTGGTAAGACGTGAGTCTGAAGCATCTGGAGCCATTTTGCCCATTATTTGCAAGAGTGCTTTTATAAGATATGGAGGGAGAGAGGGTGCCCTGATGATGTCATTTAAGTCCTCTGATCCAGTTCTGGATGAAGCTTACGTACCAGTTGACTTTCTAGATATGTGAGCAAATAAATTCCCTTTAATGCCTGATGCAGTTTCAACTGTTTCAATCTCTTATAACAAATATTTTGTAGCTTTAGGATATTGGGACCACCCCATCTATCCTGAAAGCACTAACCTGCTTGATCAAGAAATGACTGTATCATTCCCTGAAGTTACAAAACTCAAGGTACATCTCAAGGGAACCTACACAGCACTCCCAGCCAAGCCTTTGAAATGGTTACACAAGAGAGTGTAAGAATCCATACAGGGGAGAAATGTCTCAGAAAAAGAACAGAAACAAAAACAAAATGCACACAAAAGATATAGGAAAAATAGTATCTGACAACATTGCACCATAGAATCAAAAACGATTAACTCAATCAGAAGGAGCAAGTGATCTCAGTTTGCACTGTGCATGTGTTCAAGGGAAACAATGGAAGTTTGTGGAATGCTGGTTAATCAGGATCCTACGAAGGCTGACAATTCCAAGGAGATGAAAGAAAAGGGAGGAAGGAGAGAGGAACCTGCTCTCCATAATGCAATACTAAATATAATTTTCCCCACTTGCCCTCAGCGTTTCCCTTATTGGATGGCACTGCGTACATTTCAAGTTATTATCAGGCTCGGTTTTCATTGTCTGCAGGGGCTGTGCCTGCGGTTTGTTGCTGCTGTTTTAATCATTATTACATAAGGAGAGAAGCAAGAATGCTAGCACATCCCTTACCTGCCTGTGTCCTGAAACTCTCCATGAGGCAATTTATGGAAATCATCTCCCTTCAATTCTGTCCTGTTGCTTTGGGACAAGACCAGCAGCCAGTCAACAAAGTATCTCTTGGTCACTGACTCTGGAGCAGAAGATATGTAATCTGTGATGCTTGTTTCTTTAGGGAAAGGAGAGTAACACCATGTTACAAGCAAAGTCTCCTTACTATGAAAGTTTCAGGGTAACACAACTATTTTCATATCCCAGCAGATGGTTCACAGAATGGGTTCTCTCAGCAGAGTCCCTACAGTGGAAAAGTGATGAAGCAGTCATCAGTTCCTTAAAGAAAGTACCTGGTTATTTGTTGTTTATGTAACAATAAGGAGAAAAGATCCCTTAAAAAAGCCTTACAATCACATCATACTTTAGGACTTAAAAAGGATTTTCGGGAATATTAAACCTCAGTACAGCTCTGGGAGATAGGAAGAAAGATAGTTATATCCATTTTATGGGCATAGAAACCAAATATAGAGGGGTCTGCTGTACTTTACTTCCTCAAGTCATATAGCAGTTAAGTAACACAGCCAGGCTTCAAGTGTACATCTCCAGAAAGTACTTATGTGTTCATTTATTTGACAAACCATGACTAACCACCTATTAAGTCTTTGCTACTGCTTAGGTGCTGGAGATACAAGTTCTATCTAAAATTATATCACCTATACCAACTTACATTCTGATTTAATTTTTTGAGTGCAAGAAGAAAGGGCAAAATCAACATGTTGAGAATTGCCTAACAGTATGTTGGAATACACCACGTGTAACACAATAAAAGAACACCGGAAGCAACAGACTCATAAACAAGTACTCTACAGAGCATAGCAGAAATCCTAAGGGACAAATGGCCAATTCTGCCAGGTAGAAGTTGGAGAATTAAAAATAAAAAAGCTTCCCAGAATAGATGACATGTGAGCCACACCTTGAAATATCAGTAGAGTGGGTGTGCCAGTCAATAATATATCCTAATGGTAAAAGGGGATAGTGTGAGGAGAGGCATGGAAGACATACAAGGGTATCTCACGAAGTTCATGGAAAGATTCACGTGATCTTTTAACTCTACTTTTCTATGAAGTTTTTGAAGTAACCTTGTATATGAACTCATCAGACATTCATGGAGGATCTATGAGATGCTGCGGGTGAGGGCACATGACGAATCAAAGACAGGCTACTGTTTTCAAGGACATAGTTTACCTCCTTTACTTAATACTATGATTCTGTCCCTAAACATTAAAAATCTTTACTTTGATCCTTAAACATCAATTCCCCCCACATCTCTTTTATAAATTTTCATTTCCATTTATTTATCTCTGGCTTCAAGAGTGTGAAAATTCCCCCCTAACTCCTAAACTACTCATTAAAACCCAATATAACAGTATCCCAATAATTCTAGAGGCCTGAAGAAAAAAAGTAAATAGCCCCAAAGAGGGTATATATTTGTGTATATCTGTGCATAAATATAAACATTATTTTTCTTTGCTAATGAAGTACCAAAAACTAACATCAAGATAAACCCCTTCTTTAATTGTAAATATTAAACATGATATACATTTTGTTTTTAAAGACTGAGGACTGACTGAGCTCCTATTTGCACTACGTGGACAGTAGGACCTGATACAGCTTTGGTAAATTTATAAAGCCTCCTGTCATCACACTTCATATACTGTCTCAGATTAACCCAATACCACACCTTTTCAAACCGTATATTTTATAGTACATCAAGATAAACCCCTTCTTTAATTGTAAATATTAAACATGATATACATTTTGTTTTTAAAGACTGAGGACTGAGTGAGCTCCTATTTGCACTATGTGGACAGTAGGAACTGATACAGCTTTGGTAAATTTATAAAGCCTCCTGTCATCATGCTTCATATACTGTCTCAGATTAACCCAATACCACACCTTTTCAAACCGTATATTTTATAGTATTCATAACGTTTTATAATTCAATCAAGAATTACGTCTTGAGAACATTTTACGTATAAGACATGAATTCAGGTACTGCCATGGTACAATTTCATGTACCAAAAATGTATTCAGCATCTCCAACTCAACTTTTGAGTAATAAGACAGGGATTTAATAAATATATTCAGTTAGAATCTACCATATATTATTTGTTTCTTCAAGAATACATGTTGGCTAAAGACATGCCCTAGATTAATCAAACTCCCCTAAGTAACTCTTAATGGTATATGATTAGATATTCACTACTCTTAGTTGTTAGGAAAGTTCCTCCACCAAGTTAGATGTTATACTTGGTCTCCCATCAGTGTAATAATTTTTATGTCTGCAGTTTTCAAACTTTGTTCCCTTGGAACTCTTCATATTCCTAAAAGTTGAGGATCCAAAAAACATTTTTTATGTGTGAATTTTATCTGTCTATATTTACTATATTAAAAATTAAAGCTTGAAAGAAGAAAAATAGGGAAAAAATTAAAGCTGGGAAATTTTAAAAGTCCTTACTTATGCATTTATTTAAAATAGCAATAATACACCCATGTTCCTATAAATAATATATTTATGAAATTAATATATTTTCCAAAACAAAAAAGTAATTAGTAAGAAAAGTGACATTTTTGTTTTAGTTTTCATACCCCTTTAGGATCCAGATTAATAGAAGCCACTCTGATTTTCTTATCTGCCTCTTTGTAGGATCTGTGGCACTAACACATATCATGTTGCCTCTGGAAAACACCACTGTATATTTGTAAGAGAATAAGAGTCAAAAGGAAAATAATACCTCAATATTATTACAAAAATCTTTTTGATCTTGTGGATCCGCCCTTAGGAAAGTTGTAGGATCCCTAAAGGACACTTTGAGAGCCCCTGTTTTAGCTACTAAGTCTAGAAAGGTTATGACTATTTATGTTTGAAACACGTAGGGTCACTTCCTACGTGAGGCTCCTGCTACCTAAAGTTCCTGTTTATTGGGGGTTGTGATGGTTATGGCAACAATGGCGCACCAATTTATGCAACCAAGTTTATGCAACCAAACTAGAAAAGGCAGAAAACAACTTGCCAGCTTGTATTGAAAAACACAGGGGGATCCATTTCCAATAATCCAAACTACCATCATCTATTGCCCCCGATTCTACCTGTATATGTTCTTGCCTCCTGCCAATCTGTTCTTCCACATAGTTGCCAGAATATTCTTTTCTTTTAGAATATCTGATCTTAATACCCTCTCTTCTTAAAATCCTCCAGTAGATGACCTTAATTTTTTAAGAGACTCACAAAGCAAGGCATAACTGTGCTGTACTTCCCTCTCTATTCTTAGTTTGCTTTCTTGGTTCCAGCAATATTACTGCCTTATTTTAATTCTTTGGATGTCGGCTGCTTCTCATCCTGGGGCTTTGCAAATTCTCTTCCTTTTTCTCTGAATACTCTTTCTTCCCTTCTTATGCTAAACACCTGCTGCTTCTTCAAATTCTCACTTATTCATGATTCTCAGCAGACACTTCGCTGAGCGAACCCCTCCCCAGACCAGGTCAAATTCCTCAAGGCCTTTCCATATTCTTCCTTCTTATAGTATTTATTAGAGTTTCATTTTTTAAATTTATTTCCCTGATTTGTTGATTACTGTTGGTCTATATCACTGGAATACAAGCTCTCTGCAGACAGAAACCTTTTTTTTTTTAACTTGGTAGTTTTTGCTTATCATTACACTCTTAGCACCCAGCAGCAATGCCTGGCAATGAATAAATATTTGGTAAGTGATGAATGAATAACTAAATGTAGGTATGGCACAGCATCAAGGGTATGGGATTTAGACTCGGACAGACTCGAATTCAAGTCCTTTCTCTACTACTAATTAGCTGAGTCACTTGGACAATTTACCTTTCCTCTCTGAGTCTCAGTTTCTTCATACGTAAAGCAGAGATAACAACCATCAATCCATTTACACAACAAATAATAATTAAATAATTTCATATTCCCAAAACTGTGTTAGGAGCTGGAGATTCAGTGGTTAAAAGTCAGAATAATTTATTTCCTTCTTGATCTTATGTTCTTACCAGGAAAACTGACAAGATTCAAGTAAGGAAACAAATACAATAGTTACAATTGTGGTAAGTGTGCTAGCTATAAAGTATACACACAAGGGGCCAAGATAGAGCCTAGCAGGGGTGGGGTGGGGGACTACATTACACCGAGTGGTGAAGAATAACATCTCTGGTGAATAGACTTTAAAGCTGAGACCTAAAAGTTGAGAAGCTTTTTGTGGGAGAAAGAATTCTAGGTAGAGGAAATAATATTGGCAAATTTCTTGAGCATGGAAAAAAATTTCAAGGAGCTGAAAAAAGACTGCAATGTAATGAGTGTGAGAGTGTAGCATAAAATGAGTTTGGACAGATACAGGGGCTCAATTATGCAGAACTTTGTGGGCTGCCTGCTAAGAATATCATGAAGTCAAGGAAGAAAATGTACATAAAAGCACTTCACAGAGTGAGCTGTCACATTGTAGTGCTCCATAAATGGACGTTATTAGGGTCACACAATCTCTTCAACAATAATCCCAAGGAGACAGCAAATAGATAACGAAATAGAATTGACACAATCCTCTGAAGAGGTGGCTCTGTCTCTAACCAGAGAAAATCTTAGCTTATTGAGGTCTCTAGAGAATTGAATATAGCCAAAGTAACTAGTGACCTTTCTAGTTAAAGATAGCCATTAAAAAAAAAATCCTGGCATATATAATGCTCAGATTAAGATCTCACAAACTTAGCCTCTTCTAACACACATAGATGCAGAGGTAAGGGTTTTATCTTTGCTGCATCTTTTTTTCATTTGTTTTATTCTGCCTTGTTTTATAATCAGGATGAAATGCTTCCCTCCTATCCTCACCCTCTGAGGCCTGGGCTGCAGGTGCCTTCTTCTGCCAAGTATACTGTTTAAAAATGAGCACATTAAATATGCATTTACTGTTCAGTTCTGAGATTGCTTAGGGACTATTTCTTTTCATTATAAATCACTTTCAACAGCATATTTAATATAAGATGAGAGTATCTGTCCTACTCATCAGAGTAATAATTTTTTTAAAAGTCTAGAATTATCCTGGGGGTATTCCCAGCTATATTCTTCTGTTGTTGGGTATTTTATCAAGCTAGTGTGTTTTTCTGGTTTTGGGGTTTTTTTGTTTTTGTTTTTCCTTGAGATGTTAGGTTTGAACTCATGATATTCTGCCTAGTTGATTTGACAATGTTGAGTGACAGATGTACAGTCGTTGCATTATAAGTGCTTTCACCTCTGGCTTCTATTCTTTCTCTTTTTTGCAGTCATGGACAATAAATCAGTCACGATAAACAAGGTTATGACATAGTAACGAATAACCCCAACATATAAATATTGTTCTATAGCATCAAATAACCCCAAAATATAAATATTTTTAATATTGGCTCAATAGTTTACTTCTTAGTCCATCACAAGAGGGATAAACTCTGCTTCCCAGGAGTTTCACCCTGAAATCCAAGTTGACTAAGCAGCCTTTATCTGGAACATTGCTGGTCTTGTGGCAGAGGGAAAAAGAGCACAGTGATCCATGACTTGGCTCTTAAAGGTGCTGCTCAGAACTCAGATATGTCACTCTCACTTGTACTAGTTGGCCAAAGCAAAGTACACAGGCAGGCTTAACATCAGTGGGGCAGGGAAGTATATTCTTACAAGGAGGGGTAGTGAATATCNTCAATAGTTTACTTCTTAGTCCATCACAAGAGGGATAAACTCTGCTTCCCAGGAGTTTCACGCTGAAATCCAAGTTGACTCAGCAGCCTTTATCTGGAACATTGCTGGTCTTGTGGCAGAGGGAAAAAGAGCACAGTGATCCATGACTTGGCTCTCAAAGGTGCTGCTCAGAACTCAGATATGTCACTCTCACTTGTACTAGTTGGCCAAAGCAAAGTACACGGGCAGGCTTAACATCAGTGGGGCAGGGAAGTATATTCTTACAAGGAGGGGTAGTGAATATCAGTGAGCAATGAAAGAGAACAGTGCAGGCAGTCTTCACCAAAGAACAGTCTGCACTTTCTGGAGGGAGAAGCTGTAAAAGGACATAGGATTTGGAATCAGTGAGACCTGGATTTGGATCCTGGATTTGTTATATAGTAGCTACATAATCTCATTCTAATGACTTCTAATTTTTGGCTCTTTCTTTCCTCATCAAAAATATAGTGTTAGATAATAATAGAGATAATAATAGAGTCTCAAAGGACCACTGAGACAATGTTTGTAAAGCATGACATCTAATCCATAGAATTGTTCGATTCATTTTAGGTTTTCTCTTGAATTGCATGATCTATTTCCTCCCTTCTGGTTCTATATAAAATCTATTGCAATCTTACTTTTCCCATCATTCTGCTGAATTCTTTAAGGACAGAGGAAACACTTAGCTGGAAAAAGGACACTCTTTATTTCTTAGCCTTCTTATCACTCACCACCACTGACCACCCCCACGCTGAATCCCATCATTCTGCTGAATTCTTTAAGGACAGAGGAAACACTTAGCTGGAAAAAGGACACTCCTTATTTCTTAGCCTTCTTATCACTCACCACCACTGACCACCCCCACGCTGAAATTCTTTCCTCCCCCTCCAAAGCTGTGCTGTATGATGCTGTGCTTTCTACCTCACCAGCAGATCTCCTCCCAATTCTCGTTCTTTTTTTTTTTTTTCCCCCACATAGTGCTGACCTCACCTAAGATTCCAATCTGGACTCTATTCTGTCTGCACCTCTCCCCTATGAGACATGTACTGTTGGTAAGAGCAGACATTTCAAAGTCAGAGAGTCCTTGGTCTTGATCTGCCTGCTACTGATTACTACTATGTGGCCTATGTCACCATTTCTTCATTATCAACATACTAGTACCTACCTCAAAGACTTGTTGGAAATACTAATTAAGAAAATCTACGTGCAGTGCCCAGCACTGTACTTAGAACACAAAAGCATGCAATACATTTTAGTTCTCTCTTCTGCTCATACCTGCCTTGAAAATCTTCTGCAAGTACCATCACTTGATGTGGAAGGTACTCAAAATCATAGCTACTGACTCTTGTACTTGAGTATTCCAAGAGACACATGTTTCAGTGTTAATGAAAATCCTATGTCTTGAGACCACCTGTGGGTTTTTGTTTTGTTTTTGTTTTGTTTTGTTTTGTGTGTGTATGTTTTGGCAGCTGGCCGGTAAGGGGATCTGAATCCTTGACCTTGCTGTTATAATGCCACTCTCCAACTGATTGAGCTAACTGTTAAGCCCCCTGCTGGTGTTTTGGCAGAAGTCTTATAGGTGGGGACATACATAGCATGAAGAAATGTATCACTAACTGTATTTATCTCAGGTCTTAATATGGCATAACTTCCATATATAATGAGCAGTAAAGAGTTTGAGATTTAAAGCTAAACTACCTTGGTTCACAACTTCCTAGTTCTGTGAGGCTGAGCAAGTCATTTAACTCCTCTTTACATAATGTTCCTTATCTATAAAATGGGTAGAATAATGATAGCAATCCCATTACAGTGTTAGGAGGATTCAGTTTGTTAACAAAAGCAAAGTGCTTAAAGCAGTTCTTGGCACTTTGTAAATATTCAATCAGTATCAGCTAACATCATCATCGATAGAAGTTATATTGCTGGGAAGAGCTTTTACATTGCCTATCAAAACATAATCGATTAGGAGTTACCCTCATCCCTCACTGAAGACTGCTGTGTGTTTTACCTTCCCCCTTACCGTTTTCTCCAGCTGACACTCCAGGATGGCAGAGTATTTGCTCCCGATCTCCCAGAGATATCAGAAGGATTCATGAGATAACATCCATAAAGCACTTTGAGCTCCCTGGAAGCAAGGTGTTTGATAAATAAAAGGTTACTACCATTGCCAGTGATATCTTACATTACTCTAGTCCTTCTCAGCCCAGAGGGATCCTGAAATGGTTTGCAAAACTTGAAGCACAAATAAGGATCTTTCAACAATAGATGAGATGAGGCAGTCAGTGCACATATAGTCATTGATTCTTCAGAGCCTCTAGCTATCTAAACCCACTGGTTCCATCAGGGGCATAAAAATCACTTGAAATTGATTCAAAGAGAGCTTTGAGATATAAAGTACTCAGGAGTCAGTCCTTTGAGCAGATCAGGGGGCAGTCACTGGTTCAGACACTCAAAATACATGGAAAATCACAAGTAAAGGAAGAAATCTAGCAGGACAACTTTCAAACTGAACAAGGATGGGGCATGGCTTGAAATGGGATTCCCTTGTGATTTCCTGGTCCATATTCTTGCAATCATATTTTGAAAGTCTACCCTCGGCAAAACAAACTGTGCCTTTAAGATATTCCAAATTTTTTTCTTTAAAATGCTTGTAAATACTCCTCCTGTCCTTCAAAATGAATCCTGCCACAGCATAGCTTAATTTTGGAAACCAATCAAACTAAAGTAACCTAACTTTGAATCCAAGCTTCTCCACCTGGACTGTCTACATTGTTCTGGCTTGAACACGTACTGTGCCCACTAATTCTGCCTTGTGCAATGCAAAGAATCATACCTAAGCTATCCTAGCAACTAAACCTTGGCTACACTTCTCACCTCATTTCAGCCTGATGAGACGACTCTGCAACTTGGTCCTCCATCAGGTGGACGTCACTGACCACTGACAGGCAATCACTGTAAGTCAACCCTCAGCCAAGTGTTGAGTTGCTGGTTTGTACTCATCTCTCTTCCCTGTGACCTGCAGGTAAGGCTTCTATCATTAACTACCATACACAAATACCCCTGCATCATATGACTCGAATACTCCACAAATATCAAGTGGAAGTAAGCCAAATATTTGCAGCCAGAGGTATTATGTCTTTCCTTCACAATCAACAGAATCATTTTAAGGAAAATATTAAACTTTTAACTTAGGTTCTGATTCTATCTAGCTCATTAAATCTGCCTTCTCATACCTACAGCACAAAGAATTTTTGGAAATGCCCTAAAAATGTTGTAAGAGAAGCATAATGAACTAGTATTCCCTCTACCACTTTTTAAAAATAATCTATTAAAGTAGAGTAGTTTTTAAAGTTTAAAAATAAAACAGAATAAAAAAATAACAAATGGAATTAGTGGACATAACTTAATATTTGAGGAGAAATTATTCAGATATTTGTCTTACATGCTACACCAAAGATAAATCCATAGAGATATAAGATTTAAAAGGGAAAAAAAATCCTTAAAAATACTAGAATAAAATACTGCTGAATTTTTTTTCATAATCTCAAGACGAATATAATCAATCTTAGTGTGACATTAAGTCTAGAGATCATATAGAAAACAATTTTAAATGTTATTACATAAAGTAATAAAACCAGAGACCATTAAAATGTGAGAGTAAAATTTAAAAATATATAAATTTTTTTGCAATTTATATGAAAGACAAAAGGTTAGCCTCATTAAAGATGAAGCATTCCTACAAGATAACAAAACAAATCATAAAACCCAAGCAGAAAATGGACAAAAGGCACGTAGAATAGATTTGCAGAAGATGAAATACAACAGAAATATAAGATCCTTAACCTCATTAACAAGTAAACTGCATGCAAATTAAAACAAAAAGTAGGTGCCATTTTTGAAAGGGGAAAGGCTTTCATAGAAAGAGTTGGTGAGAATGTTACGGGCACCCCAAGTTTGGCTACCCTCTCACCAGGAATAAGGGACTTGAGAGTCCAATGTTGATGCAAGATTTGGAAGCTTTATTATCTGGCCTGGGGGACAGTCAGACTAGAAACTGTCTCATAGGCTCAGGAATCTCAGCAGGGTTTTGAAAGGGAAAAGTGTGGAAAACAAGTGGAGGAGGTTATTCCCGTCGAGGAACTGCTGCATGTAATCTTGTAGACTCCAGGACTTTGTTATCTCGTGATCAGTTCCGTAATTCTTCATCTCAACCTTGGGACATGGGCATTATCTGGATCCCACAAGCTGGATGCTGTTTTGTTCTCAGCATCTATGACTCCAAAGGAAGAACGGTTAATTCACCAAGTTCCTGATTAGCCCTTACTATCTTGCTCTTCCTGAGAACTAAGTCCTACAGCGTTTTCCCACAAGCTATGCTGTGAGCTAAAGTTACAGAAAGGCTTATTTATGGCTGGCATTCTGCTTCAATCTATATCCTACAAAATAGTTCTTCTAAGGCTAATTGTCTATGACTGTGTTGTTGCAGGCTCTTACAAGGACACAATTGGTACAATATTTTTCCAGGTAATTTTCCAATATCAAATTTTGCATAGTTATATCCTTTGACACAGCAATTTCAATTCCAGTAATATATTCTGAAGGTATACTTAGAATTGAGAAAACATTACTTATTGAAGGAATGTTCAAAACAGAGAAAAACTGGAAATCTTGTTAATGTTCATTATTACCTGTTAAGAAGTGATTGAGAAATACATGTACATAAACCACTTGAAAATGTCTCTATCTCTGTGTGTGTGGTATGTGTGTACATAAACATATTTGAAAAGATATAAAGCAAAACAATACCAGTATGCACATTTATAAACAGTGATACATATTAAATTTAAAGAAAAAAATAAATTTAATGAGAAACTTAAAGAGAAATTTAAAGCGAGAGCCCTGCATATGAAGGAAAGCTACAAAGCTCAACAAAATTGCAGAACAAAGAAGCTAACTACCTTATCGTACCTTATTGTGAATATCTCTTCCACTAAATTGTAAGCTCCTAGAAGTCAGAAACTGTGTCTTTTGGCCTTGCTTTTTTAGCACTGTGGTATCCTTGATCCACAGTAAACACTCAGTTTCTGTCTTTTTAACTAAACTGAATTGATCAGAATTTCTTTTTCCTTATATTTCATGCTGGCTCATTAATCTGAACAGTGATCGAGCCACAGGGTAATCACTGTTTTAGCTATGTATACTAGTGATCCATTTATAATAGGAATCTCTGATGCTTCAAATCAAGTCCCTCTCCTTATTTACATTAGTTATTTCAAAATTAAGTTGTCAGTGGCTACTGTATTCTAAATTGATAGTGTGGGCCAAGAAGAGGAGAAACATTGGAAAAAGAAAAGATATCTCAGTAGTAGAATGTCAAAAATCTAATTGAGTTTGAGAAGAGGTTAGGATCCAAACCATCACAACTTCTACGGCTACTTAAATAAATGATGTCAGTTAAAACAGTGTGTATGCTTCTGTTAACTTCAAACTGCCATTAAAATGATGACTACAAAATTAATAATCTTGAGAAATGAAATGTCACAGGTCCATCATAAAACTTCTCTATGAGTGCTAGATGATGACAAACCATCTTCCTTAGGGGGACAGAGGGGGAGACACAGAGTGAATCCTCAGAAATGGATGCATGAGTCCCTCTAAGAAAATATTTTACTTATCTTTATGTCCAGACCCATGTTTTTTGGTTTAGGAATGCTGAAATTCTTTAGCCAACAGATAATTCAAAAGCATCAGGAGACTCATGACTAAGATTCTGCATAGTATATTGCAGTGATACATATACAAGGTCAGAATAAAAAAAAAAATCCAAATGGACACCTACATCACGATTTGGCCCCTTTCTCTCTTCTGCAGCTGTTTGCAAAGCATCTACTATAAGCAAAAGTATTCTGTTTTATACTCAGGCGGATCCAGAGAAATTTAAAGCCAGAGCCCTACCCTCTCAAGGTGAGTGAAATAGAGTACCAGCCCACCCAGGTCTGGCTCTTCGAGGCTGCAGTAGAATGAGACATGTAAAGGCAGACTGCATTATGAGAAGAGCCTAAGATTTGGAGTCCTGCAGACCTGAACACAAATCATGACTGCTCACTTCACAATTTGTGTAGCTTTGAGTGAACTGCTTAACTCCTCACACTGTATTTTCTCATCTCAAGCATGGTGACAATAATACCTATCTCCCATTTAAGAATTAAATAATTTAGCCTAGGGGAAGTGCCTGGTGCAGTGACTAACACAAAGTAGACACCCCCAAATATTAACAACAATAGTATTTATTTAATTATCCTAGTGTTCTCAACCAGGAGTAATTTTGTCCTCCAGGCAATGTCAGGAGACATTTTGGGTTATCACAGTTGGAAGGGTACCTACTACTGGAATCTAATGTGTAAATGTCAGGGATGTGATGAACATCATACAATGCACAGGACCTCCTCTCAACAACAAGAACTATCTGGCCCCAAATGTCAATAATGCCAAGATTGAAAACCCCTTATTTATTCCCTAGTTCCTAAAATCTGGTATCTCATAGTGTAAGACAGTTCAGAGAAACTTAAGGAGCACATTCTCACAGCACATACAGATATAAAGACAATCTAAAAAAAGTAATATGTTGATATAATCAAATACTTGACAGCCAAGGGAATGAGCATGGTGTATATTTTAGATCTGGTGATGGTTTAAGTGTAATGTGTCATTTAACAACAATGCTATATGGAATGGAGTACTGTCTTCTTTTTACAAATGGAAAAACTGAGCTCAGAGAAGTTTATATCTCTCCCAAAGTCATGTAGATACTAACAGTTGGGGCAGAACTTGAACCCATATCCTTTTGACAGTAAATCCAGGATTTTTTTTTTTTCTATTCCATGCTGCCAGTATATTCAGGAGAGGGGATGAATGCATAAGCTCTTTACTGCAGTTAATCCTTAGATAACAGAGATAGTAAAAAAGGAAGGGGCGATTCACTCCAGTGTTCCCAAATCTCTCTGTGAATATCAGATTGCCTCCTGCTCTTGCTTCTCAGCCATCCTAAAGTCCTTTCTCAAACACCACAAGACCCCTTATTTTCATGCTTCTAGTTTTCCATTTAAATCACATCACTTTTTTGCCTAAGAACTTCTAAGCCCTTTTCCTTCCTGGCAATATCAGCCACATCTAAAATTTCCATGTTCTTCACAGTTGCAATGACTATATCCCTTCCCTTCCTGAGGCCCCAGTCTCTCTCCTGATGGTCTTTAAAATCCAACTTAACTGGGTTAAATTGCCTTTTACTCCTCCCTACCTCTGTACTTGCTAATCCCTCTAATTCTCTCTACCTCTGCCCCTTTTCTTATTTCTACTACTCACTAACTGAACTCAAAATATTAGTCTTAATTTATTTTGGAATCCAAATAAAACACTCATAGAAGTTAGCATTTACAGAATATACTCATTTTTAGCTATACTGTTACAATAGTGAAGTTAATAAAATTGACATCTAATTAGAACTAATAAGCACAATCTTATTAAAACTAAAGCAATAAAGAAAGCAGTGAAGATTGTGTTACCCATCCTATGACCTCTCCTTTAGGAACTCCTAGTTATCAACGCCCCTGCATGAGGATCCTGACTACATTCTGACAATCTGTTAGTTTTCAGGTGGGCTCGAATGGACAGAAAAGATACAGAGAGCTTCACTGAATGGCTAAAACTCTTATACTGTGCTAAAAGAAGAGTATGTACCCAAATATGTACAAGTAAATGTTAAAATATGTTGAATGAAAAATACTAAATTTTAAAAAAAGATAATATTTTTAAAAAGAGTACTTGGGATAGAACCAGAGAAACTGAGGATGTAAACAATGGAGGAACAACCCCTGTAAAAGTGGTGGCACTGGAGAACAAAAGGGAGAGAAATACAAGAGTCAAGCAGAATGCATGGGGCAAAAAGTGAGAAGTAGGTGAGAAGAATCAGAGCTTGTGCTGTGAGCAGGCTCGTGTGGCTGGCTCAGGTCTCTGTCTCACAATCTAAGTTTTTAATGGGTGTCTTGCCTTCTGTTAAAAACATAAGTTCTGAGAAACAGAGACCCACCAGTGGGGAAAATTGGATAAATTTAGTCAGGCTCCCTCTGCTCAGGTCCGACTGGGGGATTGAGCAGCACATTTCTTGTAAACAAGTTGTATGGGTGGAGTTAGTGTACGTGTGCACCCATGTATCTTTCTAGTTGTTGCTATTGTGCGTTCTGCAGTTTGTGAAGCAGGCTGGCAGCAGAGAGCTCGCCTCTAACAATAGAGCATGTTTACTCTGCTGGCAGCTGCTCAGTTTCAGTTTGTCTTTGGATTTTGCCAGTAGCAGTTGAGTTTCTGAGTTTCTTTGGGGACTGCTTGGCTCATAGTGTTGTGTGTGTTGAATAAAGACTATTCCTACTTCAGCCAAGGCTCCAAGGACCTTTTTGCCAGTTATCTAGCTCATAGACCTGTGTGTGAAGGGTTTGTGAACAGGCTCGAGGGGTCTATGAGAACCAGACCCTAGCTCTAGCTCTACAATTGGTGTTATCGGCAGGATTAGGCTACACCATCTTAACTGCAGGCAGAAATTAGAAGAGGTCCACTTCTTCCCTCCACATCCAGGAGGGTAAGTTACTGAAGTCATCACTGGTACAAAAAAACTGTGAGATCCTGGATTTTCATCAAGACATGGTTTATTCATCAGAAGAGCAGGAAGGATGCCTCTGTCTGTTTTCTGCTGCTGTAACAGAATATCACTGACTGGGAAATGTACAAAGAACAGAAGTTTATTTGGCTCACAGTTCTGGAGGCTAGGAAGTTCAAGATCATGGTGCCAGCATCTGGCGAGGGTTGTCCTGTGGTGGAAAACATCACACAGTGACTGAGCACACAAGAGACAGAGAGAAGATAGGGGTTGAATTTATCCTTTTAACAGGAGCCCACTCCCATGATAATGGCATTAATCACTTCTTAAAGGTTCCACCTCCTAACATTATTACAAAAGCAGTTAGGTTTCCACATCAGTTTTGGAGGGAACATTCAAACCATAGCAGAGTATAACATTGTTTCAGATTGAAAGCTGCATTTCAAATGTCTGAGTCCTGTTTCCAGGTACATCATATATCAGGTTCTCTAACAGTAGTGACAAGAAGAGCACCACCTTATAGTTACACATGTTTCATAGAATTGTCACATGCCTTGCTTTGTTTGATCCTTACCAATACCCAGTGAGATCCAAGGTTCAGATATCATATTCCCAACTCAAAGAATGTAGAAACTAAGACTCTGAGAAGTGTAATGACTGTACGCAAAATGCTAAGAGCATGGGTGGAACTATAACTCAAGCTACTACTCTTAAAAACATTTTTAACCTCTAATACCTCAGATCTTAAGGGTGCAGACACTGGAGCCACATTATCTGGGTTCAAATCCATGTATACCCACTTAATAAGTGTAAGATCTCAAGCAAGTTACTTATTTTATTTATGTCTCAGTTTATTCATCTGTTAAATGGGCTTAATAACAGTACTTCTCTCACAGGACTGTGGTGAGAATGAAAAGAGTTAATACATGCAAAAGGCTTTAAAGTGTTTGTAGTGTGTTCCTTATGAGCACTCAATAAGCCTTAAATTTTCCTTTTTTTTCAACTTTACTAGCATAAAGTAATCTAACTTATTCATATAACCTTTAATCGACAATCAGAAAGAGACTAAAATCCTCATTTTCTATTTGAGAGAATTGAATATGCCAGTTACTATTTCTGCATTAACCACCCCAAAAAGTAGTGACATAAAACAGTAATTTTATTATGCTCACAGATTGTTAGAATCAGGGTTCTGGACAGAGTACAGAAAGTAAATCTTGTCTGTGCCACACATTTTCTAGAGCTTCAATTGAGAAGACTCAAAGGCTGAGAATGACTTGAAGGTTGGAGGCTGGAATCATCTGGAGGCATGTTCATTAGCATGTCTGTTGGTTGATGCTGGCTATCAGCAAGAACTTGAGCTGGGCTATGGTCTGGAATACCTACATGTGTCCTCTTTATGTGACCTGGGTTTCTTCCACAGGATGGCAGCTTCAAGACAATGGGACTTCTTACATGGCAATTCAGGGATCCAGGGATCCAAGTGGAAGCTGTGTCACCTTTTATGACCTACCGTTGAAAGTCACATAGCATCATTTCAGCCACATTCTGGTGGCCGCAGCAAGTCACAAGACTGCCCATATTCAAGGAGAGGAAAATTAGACTTCACCTCTTGATGGAGGAGAAACAAGGTTTCGGAAAAGCATGAGCATGGCAGGCGTTGTTGCAACCCATCTCTGGAAAATACAAGATTCCATGTAGAGAAAGATAAGATTTGCCAAACGTTACCAATTTTCCTTACCAAAAATAAAATATATGCATACATACATATATATACATACATATATACACATACATATATACACACATATATACATATATATATACACACACACACACACACATATATATATATATATATATATAAAATTTCTGGCAAATCTCATCTTTTTCTATGTGGAATCCTGTATTTTCCAGATATGATTGCAACTAAATAAATATATATATATATATATAAATGACTATCCCAGAATAAGGATACACTACATATATATACATACATATATACACATACATATATACACACATATATACATATATATATATATATATACACACACACACACATATATATATATATATATAAAATTTCTGGCAAATCTCATCTTTTTCTATGTGGAATCCTGTATTTTCCAGATATGATTGCAACTAAATATATATATATATATATAAATGACTATCCCAGAATAAGGATACACAGCTTTTAATTTTTAAAGTTCTTCTCATGATCTATCAGACCTTCCTCTTATTTGTAAATAATGTCAATTAATCTTGTACGTTCACTGGCAAGTACATCTGAAGGTTTGGCCCTGCAGGGATGCAACGGAGGGCAAGCAGGTTGCACCGGGAAAACATCCAAGTAAATTCTACAAACTTGTAATGAAAATTTATTTCATGTTAGTCTTCCTTCCTCATGCTGTGCTCTTCTTCTTTTCTTTTAATCAACCTTCAGGGAGGAAGAAAAGTACTGATCAAAATTGGTCAGATCCCAGAGCATTGATTTGTCTGACTCCTTCTACAAGTGGATGAATAAGTACGCTCTGGCTCAGTCCTTTCTTTTCAGCCCATGTGGCAGCCCTCGCCATGGGCGCTTTTGTGTCTGGTGCTTCCTTTATGATCACTTCTCACCACCTCCTCTTCTCTCCAACTGCTCACAGTCATCATGTCTCTAACTTATGTCTGTGCTTTTGTTCTCATATCCCACAGCCTTTTCTCCACACACCAGCCAGAGTGAGACTTTTGAAACCTAGGAAAAGTGATGTTTTACTCCTCTGCCTTCTGATTCCCATTGCACTTGGAGTCAAAGTCAAAGTCTTTACAATGTCTGACATGATCTAGACACCTCTTTGACCTCATCTTCTCTAAGTTTCCCCCTGGCTCACTGTACTCAATCCACGCTAGCTTCTCTATTGGGTATCCCATGAAGAGACATTCTTGGAGTCCTTTCATTTGCTCTTCTCTCTGCCAGACTGTTCTTTCCCTTTGTATCAACATGACCAACTCTAGCACTGCCTTGTGGTTTTCACTCACAAGTCAGCTTCTCAGTGAGGACTTTCCTGAACACATCGTTGAAAATCGTAAACACCCTCTCTCTGTAGATTTTAGCCTATTTCCTAATTCTTTTATCTCCATAGCATTTACTGCCGTCCTACAAATTTTACATTTACATTATCCATTTGTTTATTCTGTATGTTCTGTCATCCTTATGTACACACTAGAATAAAAGCTTTCAAGAACAAGATCTATTTTGTGTATTTTATTCACCACCATATCTACAGGATCTCGAGCAGTGCCTGATACATAAGAGCAGCTCAATGAGGATTTGTGGAGGGAATGAATGAATACACGGGTGTGGTAATACTGGATGTATGTTTAGACACAGATTAGGTGGCAGGTAATTGAAGACATAGAGGAATGCTTTAATTTGAAGCTACTTTGGACTAGTTAGCCAAGATAAAGGGAATGTGTCCCTGTGACTCAGCCCACTTTATTGCAGGGTTGGTTGTTGAGGTTTAAGTCCATCTATTAAAATTGTTCATTGTTTTTCATTTGTCATTGTTTTTTTTTTTTTTTTTTTTTGGTCTTTTTTCGTGTCCGGCAATGGATCACAACCCTCAGTGTCGTGCCCGTACCGTACCAGGACCGGCAACGGGATCGCAACCCTCAGTGTTGCACCCGCGCCTCACTCAGCCAGTGAGCGGGAACTGATCTGTATGTGGGATCCGAACCCTCGGCGGGAGCGCCGCCGCACTCCCAAGCGGGGCACTGTAGCAGTGCGCCACCGGGCCGGCCCTTTGTCATTGTTTTAAAGCATATATGCAGCATCCTTGGAAAACTCTGAGATGTATGGGCTTAGATTTGAGCAGAATCTAGGAATTCTTTCTTTCCCTAGCCTCAATGCTATCTAACAGTTCTCATGTCCTACTGTTGTAGGCAGAACAATGCCCCTTCCAAAGCTGTTCACATCCAAATCCTTGAAACCTGTGAGTATGTTATGATACATGGCAAGAGGAAATGAAGGCTGCAGATGGAATTAAGGTTGACAGTCAGCTTGAGGTCAGAGATTATCCAGGTGAGCCCATTGTATTATAAGAGTCCTTATAAATGAAGGAGGAAAGAAGGAGAGCCGGAATCAGAAAAGGAGATATGAGAATAGAAGTAGAGATCAGAGTGGTGTAATTGCTTGCTTTGAAGACGAAAAGAGGCCTGAAGCCAAGGACTGTGATAAACCTCTACAAGCCAGAAAAGAAAAGAAGATGGATTCTTCACTACAGTCTTCATAAAAAACACACTTCGATTTTAACCCAGTAAGACCCATTTAGAACTGACCGACAGAGTTTTAAGTTAATAAATTTGTGTTTTTTTAAACTACCAAATTGGTACTTATTTTTAATAGTGCAATAAGAAATTAATGTGCCTACCATAATTTTTAACAAACACCTTTATCATTAGCATTATCATCAAAATACAAAAGAAAATCCAGCCTAAAAGTGTGCAGTCCTGCTACAGCGTTTGGTAGAATGGAGTTCTTCCTTTCATCAAGTCCATAAGAGCAAATTTTATCAGCAGTCATAAAGTGCTGGTGATAAACTTAATTTTCTGTATTCCAAAATGCCATCCAAATAACAACTCTAGCTAGAGGTTTTTTTTTTTTTATTTTTAGACCAATATAAAAAAAAAAGTATGACCTTCCTTTTAGTAACTAACAAAACATGCTTTCTACTTGCATGCCAAAAAAATAAAAGAAAAAATTAGATTAAAGCACATCTTCCTTGAATTAACGATGGATGAATTTTTTAATTTAGCCCAATTCAAGTAAATTTCTACATATTGCTTCTAATTATACTATTCTTTTTTTTTTTTTTTAATGGAGACTAGGAATCAAGAAAGAAAGAGCACTGTAAGTTGATTTTTATAAAAGGAATGTGTTTTCTCAATTCAGAATGAGAAAGGCTTTCAACAGCAGGTCTGTCGATTTTTGAAAATCCTAATTAGACTGAATTAAATGACTAAAATGCTACTAATTACTTTTTAATTTCAAGAGAGATGTTTACAATGCACAGTATAATGAGTGATACAGCACTTCAAATGATTACTAATGTTGCCATTTTGTCTGACTTAATCTCAATTAGTATAAATCACATTGTCATCATTGTTAATTGCCATTTCTTTCAAGCAAAATGGTAATTTCTCTTTACAATCTTACAATTGCTGTTTGTTTTCTTCAAAATATTCCATTTGCAAGGCCTAATAAAAAGAACGTTTATAGCTCCTGTATTTTCTGCAGTTTGAAGCAAATGCGTTTGTTATCCCGTTTTGAAGGGCAGTGGTAATTTCTACTTACTTCTAATAAAGTGGAACTTTTAACTTTTAACTATGTTGTCATGCCAAATGTAGATTCATGGTAGCTATAGTTCCATAGAAGAATTTCTTTCCATTCAGATTCCAGGAGGAGCTTTCATTAATAAGATCTAAGAGGTACCGTTTATGTTTCACCTCTCTGAAGAAATTCATCATTAAAAAAGGAAAGAAACAGCTTTTGGATAGCAAGAGAGTACTGAATCGTTCTTTTTTTTTTTTTTTTCCTCCAATTTCTTTCCATTCTTGTTCTACTCATATGAACATAAAAGCTCTCTCTCTCAAGGCAATTATCTCATCAATCACAGGCTATTGGCTGTTCATTACTCTATGTCATTGGATACCCTTGGGAAAATTTCCCCAATTTTTCTGCTCAGTCATAAACATAAAAGACTTTAAACATAATGAACACCTAATAGCTCCCAAATGAGATTCTATCATGACACCATTTTTGTAAGAGCTCTTCTAGACTTCATCTGATCTTTCTTAAAAAATAAATAAATAAAATTAGGAATTGAACATTAACAATTAAAAATTTTTTTCACATACATAGTTTTCTTAAACTGTTGGTGCCTATTTTGTTTACTTCTTGTTACATAACAAACTATCCCAGAGCTTAGTAGCTTAAAAAACATTGTTGAACTCATGATTTGGGGGGTAAGAATTTTGGGAAGGAAGAAAGAAACCACAATAATACATTGAACTTTCAAAAGGAGAGAATATACTTAAGGATACTAGAGCTGGAGGGGAGAGAAGGAGGAAGGGGGCTGGGGAGTGATTGGTCGGGTAATGGGCATAAAGAATAATTACAATTTGTAATAATGAATATGCTAATAAAAATAAATTTTAAAATCTATGAAAAATATATCAAACAAAATATATATCAAAATATATCAAACAAAAACTGATAGAAATTCAAGGAGAAAATAGCAAATCCACAGTCAGAGTCAGAAATACATACCTCTCGGTAATCAATATACAAAGAGAAAAGAATGTCAGTATATAGATTACTTAAATTAATATCTAATTACTTAATATCTACCCAGACATTTCTTTAGTTTTTTACGCTTTCAAAGCATCTTTACATATACATATTCTGATGATTGTCTCCTTATCTCTCTAAAGTAAACCAAGTGAACAAAGTAGAATTTGATTAGCGGAAGACTTGGAGCTGCTTAAAATTCCAATCTCCAAGTTTGAAATTATATTACTTTTGCTATAGTCTAAATGTGTGCCCTAAAATTCACGTGTTGAAAACTTAATCCTAATGCAACAGTATTGGGTGGTGGGGTCTAATGCGAGGTGTTCAGGTCATGAGTGCAGCACCCTGGAGAATGGAATAATCCCACTATAAAAAGGGCCAAGGGTGTGCATTTGCTCCCTCTTGCCCATCCACCTTCTGCCATGTGAGGACCCAGCAAGAAGGCTCTCATCAGGTGCTGGTGTCTTGACCTTGGACTTTTCAGCCTCCAGAGCTATGAGAGAATAAATTTCTGTTCTTTATAAATTAACTAGTCTGTGGTATTCTTATAGTAGCATAAAATAAACTCATATACTTTTCACTCTACTCCTGCTTATATAGCTTATTTTCTTGCTGATATCAGCAAGCTCACTAGTCCCTACTCATGACCTAAGATTTCAAAGCAGTAGACACATGATCCTTGATAATGATTAACTAGATAAATGAACAAAAAAAAACCCAATTTAAATAATGAGTAAAAGTGTTTAGCTGAATACCTGTCCTAGAGTGAGTATTAAATACATGGCAGCTATTACTAATACTGAATAGTATGTGATACTTCCATTTTTTTCTATGTTGAAATTATTTCTAAGTTTATTTTCCTTTATCTTGTGTTCCAAGATGGTTATTTGTAGTATTCAAATCATTCACTAGTCTCAAAATGCTCTTCTGGATGAGATCTCAACATTATAGCTTTCCTATAAATGGAAGTAAGCCTTGACATACACATTCACTAAATAGTAAGAGAGACGGAGCTAGGGTCAAAACAGAGAGGGCAAAAGCAAGGCAGTCACTATGTCTTTGAGCTCTTTCAAATATTATGAGGCGGCCTATCCCTACCAATTCTGCTGATCTGGTATGAAAGAAAACAAATTCCTCTAGACAGCAACGCAGTATTTGAATTCCTATCAGAGTGGCTGAGTTTCTTTTGCAGACCCTTCTCGCTGGTACTTTACAAAGCCTTGTCTTTGAGGCTGATTCTAGAACCAGGCTGTAAGGAGAGTTGGAGTCCAATAAAACCAGTGATATTTACTCCATAATGTAGTAAATACATTCCAGGGTGTGCTTTCTGTGAAGATTGATAACAGTTTTTATTGTGTGAGCTTGTAAAATGCAAAATGATTAAAGGCATATCTATTTTTTTTAATCCTATCTCTGCCATTCCTACAGTCAACAGAGTCCTGGCTGTTTCACATATGCTTACATGAAATGTCAAGTTTAGCCATCAGCACTGAAAAAAAATCTTAAAGGGCAAGATTGCTGCACTATAATGAATTTGGGGAGCACCTTCAGGCTGACTAGCTGAAGGAATTGCGATCTTTCAGAATGATCCCCATTTTGCTTCTCTGCCTCTGCATGAGCCTCACTAAACAGTTCCATTTCCATATCATTACAGAGCATGAAAAGGACATTTCTTCTAAAGAGCCACAGCTTGGAGTCACTCTCTTACAGTCTTTTTCATCTTCTTGGGCCCTATTGCCTGTTTCTTTGACATTCCAGGACACCTCAATTTTGATTTTCACTTTGATTCACTCTCATTGCTGGCTGCTACCCTTGGTTTCTGACACTCAATTCTGCTCATTTCTTCTCTGTTCCGTATTAAGCTTCCCAACTGCACATTTCATTGAGGAATTTTAATGTGACAGGAAAAAGAGCTCAACAAAACTGTGGTGGATGAAGAGTGATTGAAATGAAATTGTGAAATATGTGCTCTGCACAGCTTATGCCTTAACTTCAGGCAGCAGGGCACTAGCTTTACTGAAGAAGCCACCTTTTCCAGATGGCCTCAAGTATGCAAAGAATGAACACACACACACACACACACACACACACAGTGTAACAGTACATTTTGGTTCACCAGAAATTAGCATCACTTCGAAGCTAATGAGTAACTTTTCAACACACACACACACACACACACACACAGCTGTGTGTGTGAACAATGCTTCAGTGTATGGCTGTTTAGATTTAAGAAGTTCCATCTCTCCCCTGGGGTGATGGCAAACCTGGAAAGAACACACACCTGCTTTACCCATCCTAAGAGATTAGCTGCATATAGATGGTTGCTATCCAATTTTGCCGGAAGCAATCTTAGGCATGACCATGGCATGGGGGGAATTGAATAAGGTAAAGAATCCAAGATCATTAAGGAGAAAGTAAAGGCAATCCTCAAATCTAAGGAATAAGTATAAAGAGCCACAAACATTACACAAAATAAGAAGTTAGAAGTCAAGGAATCAAGCATGGGTGACATGTATTGAAGGAAATTAGGACGTCATATTTCCTGTATTCAAATCCAAGCACAACACACACACACACACACACACACACACAGCTGTGTGTGTGAACAATGCTTCAGTGTATGGCTGTTTAGATTTAAGAAGTTCCATCTCTCCCCTGGGGTGATGGCAAACCTGGAAAGAACACACACCTGCTTTACCCATCCTAAGAGATTAGCTGCATATAGATGGTTGCTATCCAATTTTGCCAGAAGCAATCTTAGGCATGACCATGGCATGGGGGGAATTGAGTAAGGTAAAGAATCCAAGATCATTAAGGAGAAAGTAAAGGCAATCCTCAAATCTAAGGAATNTAAGGTAAAGAATCCAAGATCATTAAGGAGAAAGTAAAGGCAATCCTCAAATCTAAGGAATAAGTATAAAGAGCCACAAACATTACACAAAATAAGAAGTTAGAAGTCAAGGAATCAAGCATGGGTGACATGTATTGAAGGAAATTAGGACGTCATATTTCCTGTATTCAAATCCAAGCACAGCTATTGACTAAATATAGGACTTTGGGTAATTTTTATAAATACTATAAGCCTCCATTTCTTTATATTTTAACTGGGTTCAATGTTACCTTTCTCTAATGTTGTGATGAGGACTAAGTAAAACAATGGGTATTTATTGGGAAGAATATTAATTATTTAAAATATTAAACTCTTATGAAAATAGATGAAGACAAACCAAATGAGAACAAGTAAAAGCTTTTTATTCAGAGTCTGCTACAACAAGGGAGTCAGTCACCATTGTGTTTAGCAGAGACTCAAAGGCAGGCTTAAGTGTGGGAAAGTGTTGTAGTGGAGAAAAGGGATGACTTAGTGTATTCTGTCACTGGAGGCTGTTGGCATGGGGAAGCTGTCGTCAGGCTAACTATAAGTGGAGCCTCCTGTATGATTGGTTAGAAGCTTATATTTTGCCTTCTCTAGTTGGACCTAAATTAGAAGTGAGGACAAAGTAAGGAAACCCTTCAGTTGTTAACCAAGCACTGACCATTTTAACCCCAATTTCATAGGTGTACTATTTAATTTCCTGGGTTTACTGCTAGAGATGGTTGACTGACTTCCTATAAGTCTGACTTACAGCAGGCTGTCTTTCTATGCTGGCTCCTGTAGTAATGGGTTTATTTCCTGGGCTAGTTGCTGCAGACTGTAGGTCTGAGTCTATTTTTATACTTGGTCTGTCCATTGTCCATTTGTATATTCAGTCTCTCTCCTATAGTTTTCATTTCTCTTAAGTAAATAATTACTTGTATTTTCCATACTAAATCTCAAAATGAGTTTCAGCGTTTCGGGGTGAAGATGCATATAGACAGAAACAATGAAAAACTGCTCAATTTTTGTTTTTAAATTAATTCTTTTGTAAGTCTATAGACAGACAATAGTCTCCAGAGTGTTCATTTCTGCA
>NW_007735696.1:80064-81058 GCF_000696425.1 Galeopterus variegatus | reverse complement strand
AAGTGTGAAAAGTCCTTTCTTCCCTAGGGGAAGCCAACAAAACAAAACAAACAAACAAAGAAGAAGAGAGAAAGCTTTGTACCAAGATGATTCAATGAGCTCTTCCAGTTTCCATGGGCATCCTGGGGTCATGAACTTGTTTGCTGAACTGAAATCATATGACATTTAATGGCACCTAGAGGAATTTCAGTTTCCAATATTGTCCCCAAGAAGGCCTGAAATTCTACTATGAATGAATTGTGTGTTTATGAAGGTTTAGTAGCATCTTTGGCCTCCATTCAATAAATGCTAGTAGCACTCCCTCTCCAGCTGTAACACCAAAAATGTCTCCAGACATTGCCAAATGCCCCCTGGGGTGCAAAATCACCCCCTGTTGAGAGCCACTCAAGAGTAAAGACTCCTATACTCACAGAATCACCTGAAGAACGTCTTTAAAAGTACTAACTCCAGGAACCCACTGTGGTGATTCTGGGTCAACAAAACCAAAAAGTTATATGTTTTAAAAGTTTCTCAGAGGTCTGATGTTCAGCCCGTTTGGAAATTACTTTTGGGTTACTAACCATGAATAAGAAATGACTCCAAGGAGTCTCACAGCCATTTTCAAGTATGTAAAATTTACCTGCAGAAATAAGATTCAACTTTTCCAAGTACCTGAAAAGGGAGTTCTGGTCAAATTACAAAACAGAGAAAAATAAAAATAAATCTAACAGAACAGTAGATTTTGAATCACGGTAGGCATTTAAAGAAAAGTTGATATTAATCCTTTGTCAGATGCATATTTTGCAAATATTTTCTCCCACTCTGTTGGTTCTCTTTTTACTCTGTTGATTGTTTCTTTTGGTGTGCAGAAACTTTTTAGTTTGATATAATCCTATTTGTTTATTTTTCCTATAATCGCCTGTGCTTTTGGGGTCCTATTCATAAAGTCTGTGTCCAGTCCTACTTCCTGGAGTGTTTTCCCTATGTTTTCTTTAAGGAGTTTTATTGTTTCAGG
>NW_007735696.1:63472-79627 GCF_000696425.1 Galeopterus variegatus | reverse complement strand
TTCCTGGAGTGTTTTCCCTATGTTTTCTTTAAGGAGTTTTATTGTTTCAGGATGTATATTTGATTCTTAAATCCATTTTGAATTTATTTTGGCATACGGTGAAATGTACGGGTCTAGTTTCATTCTCCTACATATGAGTATCCAATTTTCCCAGCACCACTTGTTGAAAAGGCAGTCTCTGCCCCAGTATGTAGATTTGCTGTCTTTGTAAAAGATCAGAGGGCTGTAGGTGTATGGATTAACATCCAGAATATATAAGGAACTCAAATAACTTTATAGCAAAAAAACAAATAACCCAATCAAAAAATGGGCAAAGGAGCTGAACAGGCATTTCTCAAAGGAAGATATACAAATGGCCAACAGACACATGAAAACATGCTCAAACTTACTTGGCATCCGGGAAATGCAAATCAAGACCACTTTGAGATACCATCTCACTCCAGTTAGGATGGCTAACATCCAAAAGACTGAGAATGATAAGTGCTGGAGAGGTTGCAGAGAAAAAGGAACTCTCATACACTGTTGGTGGGGCTGCAAAATGGTGCAGCCAAACGGAAAATGATATGGAGGTTCCTCAAACAATTACAGATAGAACTACCATATGACACAGCAATCCCATTGTTGTAAATATACCCAGAGGAATGGAAATCATCATGCTAAAGGGATACCTGTACTCCAATGTTTATTGCAGCACTATTTATAATAGCCAAGACTTGGAACCAGCCCAAATGTCCATCATCTGATGACTGGGTAAGGAAACTGTGGTATATCTGTACAATGGAATACAACTCTGCTATAGAAAAGAACTAAATGCTACCACTTGCAACAACATGGATGGACTTAGAGAAAATTATATTAAGTGAAACAAGTCAAGCACAGAAAGAGAAATACCACATGTTCTCACTTATTTGTGGGAGCTAAAAATAAATAAATAAATAAACACACAAATAAATCAATGGTGGTGGGGGAGAAGAAGACAGAATAACCACAAAAATTCCTTGAACTATTTAAGTCAAGTGAACAGATACAATATGGGGGGGGGGCGAGGGGGTGGAGAGGAATGGGTAAAGGGGCATGAAAATCAACTACAATGTATATTGAGAAGTAAAAAATTTTTTAAATACATTAAAAAAAAAAGAAAAGTTGAATGACCACTTGTCAGGAAAGTTGTAAAAATAAATCACACATCAAGGAGGATGTTGAAACCCTGACATTTAAGGTTTGTTCCAATTCTAAAATAATATGATTCTATATAAATAAATTATCCCTTAGTGTAAAATAGAACATTTGATCCTTTTTAGTTTACATGGAAGAAAAGAAAAAAAAGGTTATTTACATTAACACATGTGTTTCAATCGTGGGTGGACAGCAGAACCACATATAGAGCTTTTAGAAAATGCAAATTTTGGGCTCACGGAAGGTTGAGAATTATTGGCTCACTCTGTTCCAGTCCCTCCTCAGCTCAGCTCTCAGACACAGCTATTACTATTTTGTGTTTACAGATGAGAGCACTAAACATAAAACGTTGCACAATTTGGTCAAGGCCACATGACTTCTAAGTGTTAAGATGGGAATCTAGTTCTCTCAGACATTAAAGACCAACACCCTCCCTATGAATCCCACAGTGACTCACAGAAGAGAAAGAGAGATGGACAGATATTTTTGAATGGCTATTATGTTTCAGGACTTTTGTGTGGCACATTGAAAAATGTTAAATTGACCTTCATCTTTCTGACAGTTTAATCTCATGTTACCAAAGAGTGAAACTAAAATAATGATAACCAGAAAATATAGTTGTTATTGAAAAGAAAGAAAAAAATGTAAAAAAAAACAAACAAACAAATTATTTTTGCCTTAATTTCTCAGAGAAGAACATGTCCTGAGAAAAGAAGGTGTATCATCTCCCAGTCACACAGTTTGGGTGATGAAGAATCTCTTCCTTGGCACAATTCATACAAATTCCTTCCACTGCTGAAAGCCACGATCCACATTTTGCAGATGTAGGTCAGACTTCCTGTCCTAACATATAGTCCAAAAAAAAGAGTCTTAATCAGACTGAGGAATTAGTTAACATTTATAGATATGCTAAAATATGCTGATTTGTTCCCCGGTACTGAAATATATCACATGATGGAGGAGCCAGTTCCCATTTGGTATGATTACGGTGGGGGTAGGGGTAGGAGAGGGGAGGGGAGAATAAAGAGAGAATCAAGTTAATGAATTATTTTAAACTTGAAAAATATAAAAGTAAAAAAAAAAATCAGAAGTCAGGAATAGCAATAATGAGTAACATGCATTATGCACATATTAAGTGACAGAAAATGTGCTAAATACTTTATGTACATTTATCACAATTAATTCTCTCAAAAATGCTGTGATGTTATAATGCCCATTTTATACCTAAAGAAACAGTTATAGAAAGTTAAGTACTTCCCCAGAGTTACATAGATTGGGCACATGGGTGCAAACCAAATCTTTCTGACTTCACATTTGTACTCTCAACTGCACCCCATACCCACCCAGCTGCATTTTGATTCCACATAGATCATTCTTCAGATATCTGTAAGTAATTGACTATGTGGAGATGTCAGGCAGGAATTCTGTGGTTTCATTCCATTCCTCTTCCACCCACCTTTTTAGGTTTTTTTAGTAGAGTTCAGCATTAAAAGCTAATTTGGATACCTCAGTGACTTACAGAACCTTCTCATGAAAACAATAAAAGTGAGGAAGCTGTTCACATTCCAGGACATTCTCAGCTCTCACATTCTGATTGTTTTGGAGAATGAGATTCAAAGCTATTTAGCCTGAATAGAGCTGTGCACATGGACAAACTCTCTAAGATCCTGAGTTTGTTTTAGCAAAAGTAAGGCAGCTGAAAAGTAGGAAAGGCTCTAACTGGACCCAAAGGGATTTCAATTTTCTGCTTGAGCATCCAGGCACACTGATGTTTGCTTAGAACTTCAGAGAGCCCCTGAAACTCTAAGAGCTGGCACCTACAGGCAGAGCAGCCGAACCCCCTTGGGTGGAATTTCAGGGTTGTTGGGAAGACAGGCCTCTAGTGACATGTACTTCCTCTTGCTGAAGAGAAACCCTCACAGTTCATTGCTTTACCTTGGGGCTTGTTTTCTCTCAAAATTCAATTGGCCCCTTTTAAAAGTTGCTGTCAGGTACCAGTCAGGCCCAGCAAAGTTCATTTAAAGCTACCCTGAACATAATCCTTCCATCCTCACATCACCAGACATCATGATAAAAGAGGATGTGGCTCTCCAGGTTGTTGCCTTCACCTCCTTCATTGCCTAGAACCCTGATACCTTGTATGTTACTGCTCATTGTTGGTCCATAGCTCCCACATGCCTGCCCTTCTGTTCTTTTGGCCTAGCACCATCTTCAAGGCTGCATTTTGACCCCAACCAAAGCCCTCTCTCCCAGGCTGCTGACTCAAACTGCCCTGATTTAAGCATTTTCTTAATTTTCTCATTTCTAGATACCAGCACTTGCCTGCCTTTTGCTTCCAGATGATAATTAGAAGATAGTGAAACATAACATAAACCGGGAGGTGGAAATTCCACAGAAAGCAGAAAATAGTGTAAAACTGGAAGGCTGAGCTCAGCATCAGAGAGAGCAAATGGGGATTGGCAGCCATATATTTGGTGAGTACCATGGACAGATGAACNCCCAGGCTGCTGACTCAAACTGCCCTGATTTAAGCATTTTCTTAATTTTCTCATTTCTAGACACCAGCACTTGCCTGCCTTTTGCTTCCAGATGATAATTAGAAGATAGTGAAACATAACATAAACCGGGAGGTGGAAATTCCACAGAAAGTAGAAAATAGTGTAAAACTGGAAGGCTGAGCTCAGCGTCAGAGAGAGCAAATGGGGATTGGCAGCCATATATTTGGTGAGTACCATGGACAGATGAACACTGAAAAACAAGCCACATTACCTCAATGCGCCATATTGGGTAAGGATAGTGGATAGACCTACATACCAGCACTTGCCTGCCTTTTGCTTCCAGATGATAATTAGAAGATAGTGAAACATAACATAAACCGGGAGGTGGAAATTCCACAGAAAGCAGAAAATAGTGTAAAACTGGAAGGCTGAGCTCAGCATCAGAGAGAGCAAATGGGGATTGGCAGCCATATATTTGGTGAGTACCATGGACAGATGAACACTGAAAAACAAGCCACATTACCTCAATGCGCCATATTGGGTAAGGATAGTGGATAGACCTACATAATCTATGTATTGGCAATCTATTAAACCTCACCAAACCTGCATTTTTCTTTATATTACACAAATCACTTTCAGTTATGTGATCTGGTTCAATGTCTTGTTTAATTTCTCCCCAAATAGTGCTAAATAAGGACTACTGTGCACATTTTATACAATATGCAGTTGAGGCCAAGACAAATTAAGTGTTTAAGTCAACGCAATTAGACAGTAACAGAATCACAATGGGAGTCTGTGTCTGCCTGACTCTAAATAACACGCTTGTTCAGAGCAGCTCCTGCCCTTCTGCATTGATTTTTCCCTTTGGACAAGGTCTCAATGATGATGATGGTACCTACTTCCTCCCTCCCTGATGGGACGGATCACAGAAGCAAGAGGGAGTGGGAGTAAGACAGGGAGCCCAGCTGCCTAGTATGAATCCCAGCCCTCTCACTTTTTCTCACTGTGAATTTGCCCAGGTGACTTCATTATTTTGCACCTTAGTTTCATATGCTTTCAAGTACTAATTGCACCAACCTCACAGGATTGTTGTATTAAAAAGATAATGCACGTAGACAGCATGGATTGGTAAGCAGAGTTAACCATTTTATATTGAGTGCTCTAAGTCATTTACAGGAAGAAATATGATGAATTTTCAAAACTTTCTATAATATGTATTTATTGCTTTCATAATTAAAAAAAAACTCTTTTTTTTTTTTACTTTTAAATACCCACGTAAAAAAAACTCTTTTTTTTTTTACTTTTAAATACCCACATGAAACACGCTCATCTTTAAGCCAATACCAGTTATTGCTTCTGATTTTCATGGGGCCTCTTTAAAAAAAAACTCTTTTTTTTTTTTACTTTTAAATACCCACGTGAAACACGCTCATCTTTAAGCCAATACCAGTTATTGCTTCTGATTTTCATGGGGCCTCTTTTTATTTTATTTATTTATTTATTTAGTATTTTAATTTATCAGTATAAATGTAGTTGGTTTTTGGCTCTTTTTAACATTTACCCTTTTAATACCCACGGGGCTCTGCTGAATAAATCCTCTGCCATTTTGGTCACAGTTTTTTAAATTAGGAATGTTATTTCTGTCTTACACAAAAATACAGTTTTGGTGAACTCCATATTGTCTATAGTGAGACACATTTCTAACATGGTGTTAATGCATTTCTCCTATCTTTTTCAAGTCCCTTTTAAGTGCCAATTTTTCAAAAACATTTATTTTATTGTGGTAAAATACACATTACATAAAATTTACCATCTTAACCACGTTTTAGAACTTTTTTTTATTGAAAGATAGTTGATTGTACGTATCTGTGGGACACAAAGTTGAATGAATGTCAATACCTGTGTGGTATATGTGATGCTCAAATCACGATAATTGGTACACTCAACATTATACAGTGTAACTGTTTTTCATGGCCCTTTACCAATTCTTCCCTTGCCCCTCTCCCTCTTCCCGTTTTCCACCTCTGGTAACTTCAATTCTCTTCTCTCCTTTTGAAATTTCAACATATTATTGTGATTGTTGTATCTTTCCTTCTTTCTTTTATTTGTTTATTTTTGTACCTCCCACTTAAGAGTGAGACGTGGTATTTCTCTTTCTGTGCCTGGCTTATTTGACTTAACATAATTTTCTGTAAGTTCGCCATGTTGCTGCCAATGGCAGTATTTCATTCTTTTCTATGGCAGAGTAATATTCCATTGTAGAAATATAGCATATTTTCCTTATCCAGTCATCCATCCAACATTAACAGAGAGAAAAAACAACCTACAGAGTGGGAGAAAATATTTGTAAAATATGCATCTAACAAAGGATTACTATCCAGAATACATAAGGAATTCAAACAACTTAACAGTAGAAAAGCAAATAATCCAATTAAAAAATGGGCAAAGGAACTGAATAGGCATTTCTCAAAGAAAGATATACAAATGGCCAACAGACACATGAAAAAATGCTCAGCATCACCCAGCATCAGGGAAATGCAAATCAAAACCACACTGAGATATCATCTCACCCCAGTTAGACTGGCTATTATCAAAAAGCCAGAGAACAGCAAAAGCTGGAGAGGATGCAAAGAGAGGGAAGCTTCTTACACTGTTGGTGGAACTGTAAATTGGTGCAGCCATTATGGAAAATAGTATGGAGGTTCCTCAAACAACTACAGATAGAAATGCCACATGATCCAGCAATCCCACTGCTGGGTATATACCCAAAGAAATGAAAATCATCATGTCAAAGGGATACCTGCACTCCCATGTTTATTACAGCTCTACTTACAATAGCCAAGAGTTGGAACTATTTTTAACTGTATAGTTGCATGGTGTTAAGTACATTCATATTGTTGTATAACTGTCATCATGTTCTGACATCAATAGCTATCGAAGTTAGGTGTGGGCATTAGAAAGTCCAAAAACCCTGCAGTCAGTCTGGAAAATCCCCTCTTGATGAGTTTTTGTACACTCATGAAATTTTAGGACAGAGGAATCATTATGGTAGGTACCACAGGAATTTAGTAGCTATGACCAGTGTATAAGGATAAGAATAAAATTGTATTATTTCATAGTTTAGATGTCATATGAGCATAAGACATTTAAAATACATTGAAGGCTACAACATGCTACTCACCGCTGTGAGTACACAAAAGATTAGTGCACGAAACAGCTTAAGCTACTACTTCCTTCATGTTTTAAGGAAAGTAAACTCATCTCTACCTATTATACCATGGAAACATATTTGAATAGAACCCAACAGGTATAACAACTAGAATAAAATGTGATTTTCCAACACAGCTTGAAACTTGCTATAATCAAACTTCTTAAAAACACATACAATACCCACTTTGGCAAAACCCTTTACACTTGTAGGTGTTTCCCACCGACTACCTAGATGTTCAGCTGAGCCCTGCTCTGCACCAAAAAAAAAAAAAAAAGTGATTCTCAATGCTTTTCCATTTTTTAACAATTTACCTTCTTCAAAATTTTTTCAAGAGCATATCAAGAATGTATCAGAGGGTTCTTGCCACTAAGCAACAGAAACACTCGACTACTAATTTAACCAAAAATGAAGGGCTTTTGAAGAATATTAGGGAACTGGTAGCTTAGTTGATAGCAGAGTATGAAATAGGGTACATTTGGTCAGAACACCACTGTTGATGCCACCAATACCCCTGGACCTTGAAAAACCCTGCTGTGGCTGGAATGAATTCACTAATTTCTTTATATCACTCAATACAGCCAAATTCTTAGGTGGTAGCATGATTGACCAAAAGTTTTTGGTCTCATGCTTACACCTAACTTCCAGCAGGGTGACAAACTGTCCCAGTTTTAGCTGAATCATCCCTATCTTGAGGATTAAAAATTCCACAACGCAGGGAACCCCTTAGTTCCAATCAAATCTGAACAGCGGTCACCCCATCTAAGGAGGTTGGGAAAATGAATATTTGGTCATTTTGCTTTCGAGAGAAGTAAGTAGGTCCTTTTACACCACTGAGACTCACAAATCAAAATTTTTCCCAAATATAGTTAGAGCATTTTTAAAAATGTCAAATACGTGTGATACATTACAACAGATAATGTTTCAGTTAACACTCGGGAAAAATAAACCTGAGATTGCTAGGGCAGGTAGTATCATAACCATCTGATGCATAAGGAACTATGAATCATTTATTAACTCATCCAACAAATATTTTTTAAATGTGTCAGTCACTTAGGATGCCTGTGAAAAAGATAAAATGCAGGATTGCATATTACAGTCAGGCGCTTCAGGTAAGTAAATTTATCATATCAGATAGTAACATTTGCTATGAAGAAAAGAAATGTGGAATAAGGAAGGTGTGATTAGGTGAGGAAATTTAAGAGTACCTCTTTTTTAAAGGGCAGTCAGGGAAGTATCCTTTGAAGAGGTGACAACCAAAGTAAGGGTACGTATTATGAGCAAATTGAACAAGAGTATTCTAGGCAAAGAGAGAAGCAAGAATGAAGACCCAAGTCTGAAGCAAAACTGGCAGGCTTTAAGAATAGCAAAAAGACAAATGTGCCTCAGGCAGATGGAGCAAAGGCTATGAGAAAAAAGAAGTAGTTACAAACTGGATCGTGAGAGTCTTGTAGGCCATTATGCATGTCTTTATATATGCATTGAGAGCAAAAAAGAAGCATTTGAAAGTATAAAGCTGAGCTGCAATTAAATTCAGCTGCTTGGCAAAACAAACTCCCACAAGCTGTAAAGGAATCCAAAAAAAATAACCAAACTTTCAATGATGTTATGTGCACAATGTCCAGCATTCAATAATAATAATAAAAAAGGTAAACATGCAAAGAATCAGAAAAATGTGATCAATATACAAAAGAAAAGACTGTCAATAAAAAGTCTCAAAATTGATAAAAATTTTTAAAGTAGCAGACAGGACTTTAAAACAGCTATGGTAAATATGTTCATGCATTTAAAGTAAAAATGAAGACTAACAAACAGAAAAATGCAAACTCTGCGAAAGAACCAAAAGGAACACACAAAGCTAAAAATACATGATATATAAAATTAAAAATTAATTACATGGGCTTAATGGAAGATTAGACTCTACAGAAGAAAAGTTCGGTAACAGTGAAAATAAGACAATAGAAATTATATTTTAATTGAAGTACAAGATATATAAGGCTTAATAAAATGAAGAGTCTCAATGGCCTGGGGACAATGTAAAGAGATTTAAAATAGAAAAATCCAAGAGGTAGGGGAGAAAAAGTAGGAGAAAGATTAGAAAAATATTTGTAAATCTAATGTACCAATATTTTCAATCTTTAATAAAACTTACAGAGCTATCATTCCAAGAAGCTCAGTAAACTCCAATCTGGATAAGCACTAAGAAGAAAATAAGAAATAACATGACCAAATTGCTAAAAAAAGAAAAGAAAAGAGTGTAAAACAAGACTCAAAACACATTGTAAACTAGAAGCAGTATATATACATAACAAAAGACATCTAGACATATCCAGACATACATACATCTAGTAAAAGGGTAAAATTATTAAAAAACAAAAACAAAGAGAAAATCTTAAGAGCAGCCAAGAATGTAGAGAGGTTGAGGATGAAAATATTACTTCAATGATTTCATAAAATTACAAACAGGATAAATAGCACATAAACACATACACGCACATCTAGATATATCATAGTCACACTGCTAAGAACTAAAGATTTAAAAAAAAAATCTTAAAGACATCCATAGGAAGAATAAACATTAACTACAGAGGGACAATGATAAAAATCACAATAGATTTTTCATTACAAACTACACAAGCCAGAAAGTAAAGGGGTGATATTTTTAGAGTACAGAAAGGAAAACACTTTTATCTTAGAATTCTATATCCAGTGAAAATATCTTTTAAAAATAAAGGTAAAGTAGGACGTTTTCAGGTAAACAAAAGATGAAAAATTCATTGCTAGGAGTCCTGGTGTACACTAAAGGATTAACTTAGCCGGCTTGGGGTGTTTACATCTTTCACATTCCAAAGAAAGGACTGGCTCTTGACTGGCTCCTGGAAAATAACCTCTGAGTCCTTGGAATTTGTTGCTTGATTAGAGTCTGTTTGGAGCCTCGAGCCATGCCAGATAGTTTATGTTGACAGTGTGATTTATGGTGAGGGCTTTGGGCCATTCTGTATTAGTCTGAGCTCTGGAAATCCTGGCTGAAGACTAAGGTCGTGGGCACTCCATAACTACTGACACCTCCAATAACAACCTTGGACCAGCAAGGCTCAGGTGAGCTTCACTGGTTGGCAATACTCTGTAGATATTTTCTCACATCCTTGCTGGGAAAATTGAGCATTGTCCATATGATTCTACTGGGAGGGGACAATTGGAAATTTGTTCTGTCCTGGATTCTGTTATGCTTCTTCTACCTTTGCTGATTTTAATCTATATCCTTTCACTGTAATAAGCTATAACTATGAGTATAACAGCTTTTCTAAGTTCTGTGAGTCCTTCTAGCAAATCATTAAACCTAAAGATGGTCTTAGGGACTCCTAACACTCCTGTGCTTCCAGAAAGAAAATATTGAAGAGAGTTATTTAAGGAGGTGCAATATAATAACAGAAGGAAACTTGGATCTAAGGAAAGAAACGAAGCAGTCACGCACAAAAGAGTATACACTGCATGTTTCCATGTATTTCAAGTTTGAAAACAGGTAACACTAAACTTTGGCGATAGAGGTGAAGACTGTGATTTCCTCTGGAGAGGGTAATAGCTGTGAGGGATGCCAGTGATTTCCTATATATTGATGTGAATGTTAGTTAAATCAGTGTCTTCACTTTAAAAAATTTTATTGAGCTGTTTAGGTAATATGGACATACATTATGATAGATGATAGTTACTCCAATAAAAAATGTATTAAATATGTTACAGACACACAATCGGGGGGAGTCTCCTAAGAAATAAGATGCAACCTAAGAGAGCAAGATTTTTACGTTGGTAAGAAGTTTTCAGTTCACCAGATCATGTAGCATCATAGCAAGATTGTAAGTTTATAAGTCAAGAAGAACTTGATCTCTCTTTTAGTAGCTAGCTAGCTATGGGTTCACAGGTAAATTCCTTAATCTCTCCCACAATCAGTTTTATCATCCCTAAAATGAGAAAAATAATATTTACCTTTTAATGTTATGGTGAAAAATTAATAAAATAATATCTATAGAGGAACTCCACCAAGACTAGTAAAAGCCAATGGTTTATACAAACAATCCTTACTGACCTTACTTAAGGTGGTTGGAAAGAACAAGAAAAGAAAGAGGATAAACATACTGAGCACTTTTCAGTTCATCTAAAAGCATGTTTAGGTGAACTCTATGTTACTGGAGAAATTATTATTTGTACCCATACTTTCAGAACTGCCTTTTCAGTTTTTCATTTATTTTGATCCAAGTTGGAAACATAGAATAATTGCATAACTAACAAATGAAGTACAGTATGAATGTACCTTAGCAGAGCTGAGGAAAAATAATGCTCAAGAAACTAGAGCAGTACTAGGAATTGTGATATTTGAAAAAAATCATCCTGCTCCAGCACCTGCCAAGCCATTATGATCACTAGCAACAAACAACACAAGAAAATAATCACCTCTCTCCAAGACACGAAGGAAGATGCTGCTGAATCCAGAGCTCCAGAAAAATAAACATGCTTATTCCCAGAACATGGCAAGACCAGGCCTTGATGAAACAATGTAAGTCATCAAATTATCCATCTGCAGATTTCATACATCATCCTTTAAGCTTTGAAGATGTGGTTTCTTCATCAGCAAAATGTTAAATAGAATGCCTGCTGTATACAAGGACAGTCCTCATTTCAAACTTCCTGTCCTGTGAAAATACATTTTCACACTCTATGCTGTGCATCCTAATTTGGAGTTAGTAAAACATGATCAGACCTCTGACAAAATTATGTAGGAAGTGATAGTAAGAAGCATAGGCTAAATATTAAGCAAAAATAAAATTTAACTTGAAAAGTATTGTGGTGCAGCAGGTACTAGTATTTATGCCAGGATAGTCTTGGGAAATTATCATATCCCACTGTGAGTTAATAAGCTTCCATTTCTGACATTTCAATCATTTATTTTCTCAGTTGCAAGATACTTCAGAAATCATTCTTCTCATCCCCCATTCCCTTAAATGAATGAGAAAACAGGCTCAGAGAGAGAAAGTTACTTTCCTGAACTCACAGAGCTTGTCAATACCAAACCTGGGACTCAAGCTAGATTCCCTGACACCAGTCCAAATGCATTCTCAAGAATCCTAACAAATAATGGACACATTAGAGCACAAACTTCACTGTCAGATAACGAGGATTCAAATCTTGCTTTGCCATTTTCCAACAGGCACAACCTTGAAGCAGTTATTTAATTTTTATTAACTCTGTTATTTTCTTAGAAAATAGCTATAAAAAGAGCACCTATCTTAAATGAACACACTAAATTTTAAATGTGATGGTAAATATAAAGAATATAATGCATTGCCTGGAATATTGTAAGAGCTCAATAAATATTTGCTATTGGAATATTCATTAACAACCTCATATTCAGGAATTAAAATGTTGGCAAAACGATGCCACTGACCACTGTTAATGAGCCAGGAACAAGGGTAACCATGTGATTTTCTTATTATGAGGAAAGAATCAGAAAAGGCATTTCAAAACAAGTTATTAATTCCATTCTTCCTGTACATATTGCTTACACCATGCTTCTAAATCTGTTTTTTGTTGTAAATATAATTTCATATGTGGGTCAGAGGAAATAGGGGTGTCCAAGGAGGACTTCTCAGAGAAGATTGCTTAATCACTTAAGTTTTCTAAATATGTAAGCTATTTCTGNAAGAAAAGAGTGTAAAACAAGACTCAAAACACATTGTAAACTAGAAGCAGTATATATACATAACAAAAGACATCTAGACATATCCAGACATACATACATCTAGTAAAAGGGTAAAATTATTAAAAAACAAAAACAAAGAGAAAATCTTAAGAGCAGCCAAGAATGTAGAGAGGTTGAGGATGAAAATATTACTTCAATGATTTCATAAAATTACAAACAGGATAAATAGCACATAAACACATACACGCACATCTAGATATATCATAGTCACACTGCTAAGAACTAAAGATTTAAAAAAAAATCTTAAAGACATCCATAGGAAGAATAAACATTAACTACAGAGGGACAATGATAAAAATCACAATAGATTTTTCATTACAAACTACACAAGCCAGAAAGTAAAGGGGTGATATTTTTAGAGTACAGAAAGGAAAACACTTTTATCTTAGAATTCTATATCCAGTGAAAATATCTTTTAAAAATAAAGGTAAAGTAGGACGTTTTCAGGTAAACAAAAGATGAAAAATTCATTGCTAGGAGTCCTGGTGTACACTAAAGGATTAACTTAGCCGGCTTGGGGTGTTTACATCTTTCACATTCCAAAGAAAGGACTGGCTCTTGACTGGCTCCTGGAAAATAACCTCTGAGTCCTTGGAATTTGTTGCTTGATTAGAGTCTGTTTGGAGCCTCGAGCCATGCCAGATAGTTTATGTTGACAGTGTGATTTATGGTGAGGGCTTTGGGCCATTCTGTATTAGTCTGAGCTCTGGAAATCCTGGCTGAAGACTAAGGTCGTGGGCACTCCATAACTATTGACACCTCCAATAACAACCTTTTCTAAGTTCTGTGAGTCCTTCTAGCAAATCATTAAACCTAAAGATGGTCTTAGGGACTCCTAACACTCCTGTGCTTCCAGAAAGAAAATATTGAAGAGAGTTATTTAAGGAGGTGCAATATAATAACAGAAGGAAACTTGGATCTAAGGAAAGAAACGAAGCAGTCACGCACAAAAGAGTATACACTGCATGTTTCCATGTATTTCAAGTTTGAAAACAGGTAACACTAAACTTTGGCGATAGAGGTGAAGACTGTGATTTCCTCTGGAGAGGGTAATAGCTGTGAGGGATGCCAGTGATTTTCTATATATTGATGTGAATGTTAGTTAAATCAGTGTCTTCACTTTAAAAAATTTTATTGAGCTGCTTAGGTAATATGGACATACATTATGATAGATGATAGTTACTCCAATAAAAAATGTATTAAATATGTTACAGACACACAATCGGGGGGAGTCTCCTAAGAAATAAGATGCAACCTAAGAGAGCAAGATTTTTACGTTGGTAAGAAGTTTTCAGTTCACCAGATCATGTAGCATCATAGCAAGATTGTAAGTTTATAAGTCAAGAAGAACTTGATCTCTCTTTTAGTAGCTAGCTAGCTATGGGTTCACAGGTAAATTCCTTAATCTCTCCCACAATCAGTTTTATCATCCCTAAAATGAGAAAAATAATATTTACCTTTTAATGTTATGGTGAAAAATTAATAAAATAATATCTATAGAGGAACTCCACCAAGACTAGTAAAAGCCAATGGTTTATACAAACAATCCTTACTGACCTTACTTAAGGTGGAAAGAACAAGAAAAGAAAGAGGATAAACATACTGAGCACTTTTCAGTTCATCTAAAAGCATGTTTAGGTGAACTCTATGTTACTGGAGAAATTATTATTTGTACCCATACTTTCAGAACTGCCTTTTCAGTTTTTCATTTATTTTGATCCAAGTTGGAAACATAGAATAATTGCATAACTAACAAATGAAGTACAGTATGAATGTACCTTAGCAGAGCTGAGGAAAAATAATGCTCAAGAAACTAGAGCAGTACTAGGAATTGTGATATTTGAAAAAAATCATCCTGCTCCAGCACCTGCCAAGCCATTATGATCACTAGCAACAAACAACACAAGAAAATAATCACCTCTCTCCAAGACACGAAGGAAGATGCTGCTGAATCCAGAGCTCCAGAAAAATAAACATGCTTATTCCCAGAACATGGCAAGACCAGGCCTTGATGAAACAATGTAAGTCATCAAATTATCCATCTGCAGATTTCATACATCATCCTTTAAGCTTTGAAGATGTGGTTTCTTCATCAGCAAAATGTTAAATAGAATGCCTGCTGTATACAAGGACAGTCCTCATTTCAAACTTCCTGTCCTGTGAAAATACATTTTCACACTCTATGCTGTGCATCCTAATTTGGAGTTAGTAAAACATGATCAGACCTCTGACAAAATTATGTAGGAAGTGATAGTAAGAAGCATAGGCTAAATATTAAGCAAAAATAAAATTTAACTTGAAAAGTATTGTGGTGCAGCAGGTACTAGTATTTATGCCAGGATAGTCTTGGGAAATTATCATATCCCACTGTGAGTTAATAAGCTTCCATTTCTGATATTTCAATCATTTATTTTCTCAGTTGCAAGATACTTCAGAAATCATTCTTCTCATCCCCCATTCCCTTAAATGAATGAGAAAACAGGCTCAGAGAGAGAAAGTTACTTTCCTGAACTCACAGAGCTTGTCAATACCAAACCTGGGACTCAAGCTAGATTCCCTGACACCAGTCCAAATGCATTCTCAAGAATCCTAACAAATAATGGACACATTAGAGCACAAACTTCACTGTCAGATAACGAGGATTCAAATCTTGCTTTGCCATTTTCCAACAGGCACAACCTTGAAGCAGTTATTTAATTTTTATTAACTCTGTTATTTTCTTAGAAAATAGCTATAAAAAGAGCACCTATCTTAAATGAACACACTAAATTTTAAATGTGATGGTAAATATAAAGAATATAATGCATTGCCTGGAATATTGTAAGAGCTCAATAAATATTTGCTATTGGAATATTCATTAACAACCTCATATTCAGGAATTAAAATGTTGGCAAAACGATGCCACTGACCACTGTTAATGAGCCAGGAACAAGGGTAACCATGTGATTTTCTTATTATGAGGAAAGAATCAGAAAAGGCATTTCAAAACAAGTTATTAATTCCATTCTTCCTGTACATATTGCTTACACCATGCTTCTAAATCTGTTTTTTGTTGTAAATATAATTTCATATGTGGGTCAGAGGAAATAGGGGTGTCCAAGGAGGACTTCTCAGAGAAGATTGCTTAATCACTTAAGTTTTCTAAATATGTAAGCTATTTCTGCCGTTTAGGAAATGTAGTTAATTTTGGATGTATGTGTGTGTGTGTGTGTTTGTGTTCATTTTCATGTGATACTGTACATCAGGACCAATAGATCTTTTTCTTAGTTCATACCTGAATAAGGGGACATGGTAGAGTGAAAAGAATATTATTTTAGTGTCTATCACACTTGGGTTCAATCCTACCTCTTCCTATAATTGGCTTCCCATACAAATCACTTAATTTTGAACCTCATTTTTGTCACCTACAAAACAGAAATAATGTTCACCTCATCTACTGCAAGGTGCAGTAGAAAAGGCTTACAACCTGTCTCTTAATTTCTTTCTTTTTCACTTCTTGGGAAATGAAAAAAAAAAAA